>NC_061117.1:406163-428985 GCF_002878395.1 Capsicum annuum | reverse complement strand
TTATTATTATTATTATTATTATTATTATTATTATTATTATTATTATTATTATTATTATTATTATTATTATTATTATTATTATTATTATTATTATTATTATTATTCTTATTATTATTATTATTATTGTCACACCCCTTTTCTCATCTACAAAAAATTAATTTCAAGTTTCGAAAGGGTTTGTATTATCAAAATGACGAAAAATAAAAATTTGTTTCGAAAAAGAATTATTTACATTTTTAATTCAGAGTCGCCACTTGGCATAATCCGGTGTGCCAAGTCACCTTTGAAAAATCCTTTTCAAAACAGTTTGACTCTTTAAGACTGGTTTGCAAACAGAGATTCCGGTTAAGAAATTCTGTTGACCGAGGGGAAGGTGTCAGGCACCCCTCGATTCCGTATTCGACCACGGTTGCTTGGTGGAACGTATCAGCTAAATTTGACACTAAGAATGTATAAACCACATAAAACACATAAACAAGCAACAAACACGTCAAACAATAATACCAAAACCAAAATAATACTGTTCAGTCCAATTATACAGTCCAAAAATAAAAAAACATATGGAAAGGTAAAACCTATTCTATTCTAAACTAGTCCTAAACTAAACTCCAACCCGCTGCCTCGGGCCTTCGTCACGAATGTCCTCCTGGTACAAAGTGCTTCGGGGCATTCCCCGACGAATAAACACAAATACCTCGGGGCATTCCCCGGCCAAATGAATACACTTTTAGTGCGAGAAAATCAAACTATTTAACAAAATCTCAAATATTCAAAAAAAAAAATGAGTCCTAAACTTTGCTTACCCAATCTATATTCGCCTATTCATTTCAACGCCATTTAATGAATCAAAATAAATTAATGATTGCTTTTATCAATGTCAATTCCAACCACCCACGTTGGCTTTCATTTTTCATCAATTACACCAACTACTACTCATATTCATTCCATGTAGCATCGAAAACACACTGTGAAGCACAAAGTCATGACATCATAACGTCAACAAAACTCACCCACTACGATCACATTACACATAATCACAATAATTAAACATATTTGAGACAATAACAAGAATATAGATTTGAGGGATGGACCTTAAACCGCTCTTTGACCAATATAATTCGACGAGATAAAGAAACCCGCCTCTGACAACCTCGACTTAAGCTCCAACGACAAATCTGTCCAGCTCAGTATTTAGGAAATTGAAACCTGAAGTTCGATTCAAATAACCAATTCGCAAAGTGACTGAAAGTATTCAATACACGCCCGAGATCGATCCTAACAGACGAAACTGATCCGAACGGACCAACGAGTACTAGGACTAGAATTTTAGAAGAAAGAAAAATAATAGGAAACTCATGATATCGGAGCTCCGGTGAGCTTGGCGGTAAGACGATGGAACAAGGATCGGATTCCAAGAAAACCCAGTACTTTCCGGCTATATTTCTCCACAAAAATTGAGGAAGAACAAGACCCGCACCCCCAATTCTCGCTGGATTCAGTCTGAACTTTGTCGAAATCGACCCAAATAAGCTGGAATCGACCCGAACAGGCTTGTTTCAGGCTGATTCGATCAGCAAGTTCTGGTTCTTGGTGACGAGTGACCGGAAAACTTGATTTTCCGGTCAAACTTTTCTCTTTCAAACTTCTGATCTCAATCTCTCTTCGCGACTCTCTCTCTCGACTTCAGCTTGTATCTCCTCTCTGAAACTCCATCTCCCTTAAACTCTATCGTCTGTGTGCGCGTATGGTGAGGTTTTGGCGTGTGTCTATGGCGTGAGTTTAGTGAAAGAAGAGAAAAAAAATGGACCCTATTGTTGTTGTGAGGAAGAAACAAAAAAAAATGGGGCTCTTAGTATTGTATTCCTTTTTTATTTTCGTTCCCCCTATGTGTATGAATGGAATATGTATATATCTATGAGTGTTGTGTGTGTAGGTGTATGGGTGGAGTGACGTGAGTAGTGGGGTGGGGGTAGGGGTAGGGGTAGGGGTAGAGTGTGATATGTTTTATTTTGATTGGGTAGGTTGTTAGGATAAGATATAAAGGGGTTAGGATAGGATAGAATTTGTTAGGGAGTTTGTTATTATTATTTTTTATTATTTTTTGAGGGTATAATAACATGGATGAGGGTACACGGTAGGATAAGGTAAAATTGGGTAAATTAATCTTTCGGAGGAATAAAATTACGTGTCTACATCATGCCCCCTTTGAATGTAAACACGCAGTGTTTTCAGGCAAAGAAGTAAACAACGAGACCGAATTTTGTCCTGATCATTATTCAGAGGGAGAAGTAAAAGAAAGAAGGACAATCGACTCCTGTCGGACACCCTATCTACCCAAGTCATGAGGAAATCACAAGTATCTCAAAGGGTTGGAAGAGAAGTGGACTATACCGAGTTGGAGGGTCGAGTGAGGTTCCATCGAGGTTTCAGTCCGCGGCTCTGTCATTACATCAAAAAATAAAAATTACAAGTTAAAACATAAATAAAATTACAAAATCCTATCTATACAGCTTCTGTTGGCTCTTGACTCGACTTTTATCACCCTATTCTTCAGGCGGGCTCCTGACTTGCAATTTCTTTCAACTTGTTGTTTGGCTTTCAATTGCTTCGCTTTGTTGCTTGACTTTTCGTTTCTTCACCCTATTCTCCAGGCGGGCTCCTGACTTGCTATTTCATCACTTTGTTGCTTGACTTTTTGTTTCTTCACCCTATCTCCAGGCGGGCTCCTGAAACCCAAAATTAAAACTAGAACGAAAATTATCCTGAACAAAAATTATAGTAAGGTAGTATTTCATTTTTGAAAGCGCTGTCCCATTTTTCAGGAGGGTTCTGAGCATAAAGTAAAATCTCATTTTTCAGGAGGGTTTTGAACAGAAAGTAAAATCCCATTTTTCAGGAAGGTCCTGAACAGAAAGTAAATTCTCATTTTTCAGGAGGGTCCTAAATTGAAGGTAAAGTCCCATTTTTCAGGAGGGTCCTGAGCAGAAAGTAAAAATTTCATTTTTCAGGAGGGTCCTGAACAGACAGTAAATCCCATTTTCCAGGAGGGTCCTGAACAGAAAGTAAAATCCCATTTTTTAGGAGGGTCCTGAACAAAAGTAAAATCTCATTTTTTTCAGGAGGGTCCTGAATAGAAGGTAAAGTCCCATTTTTCAAGAGGGTCCTGAACAGAAAGTAAAATTTCATTTTTCAGGAGGGTCCTGAATTGAAAGGAGGATCCTAAATTGAAAGTAAATTCCCATTTTCAAGGAGGGTCCTGAACATAAAGTAAAATCCCATTTCTAGGAGGGTCCTGAACAGAAGGTAAAGTCCCATTTTTTAGGAGGGTCCTGAGCAGAAAGTAAAATTCCATTTTTCAGGAGGGTCCTGAATTAAAGGTAAAGTCCCATTTTTCAAGAGGGTCCTGAGCAGAAAGTAAAATCTCATTTTTCAGGAGGGTCCTGAATTGAAAGTAAAATCCCATTTTCCAAGAGGGCCCTGAACATAAAGTAAAATCCCATTTTTCAGGAGGGTCCTGAATAGAAGGTAAAGTCCCATTTTTCAGGAGGGTCCTGAGCAGAAAGTAAGATCCCATTTTTCAGGAGGGTCCTGAATTAAAAGTAAAATCCTATTTTTCAGGAGGGTCCTGAGCAGAAAGTAAAGTCTCACGGATGTGCATTTCCAATGGTAGCTGAATTAAGTGAAGCAAAATTTCCCCTATTTCAAAAAAGAAAATTTGTCAGTTAAAAACTTAGTGGTGGCTTGCAGCTCTTGGCTTCTCAGGTATCTGCCCCAGCACTCGTTCCTTTCATCTTTGTTCCAAATCGCTAACACTTTCCCTGTCTTGCCGCATCATCGACCCGGATCCAGATTGAGGGAAATGAGTTCTGACTCGAACAATGGGTTTCTATTTTACCATGCCTCTGAGGTGCACCCTTTTCCCAAATCTGAATGCTTCCACGAATCCAACAGCCTGTCGGTTGAAAGACTTTCTTTGTTTCGTGTTGAATTATGATCATTTTTCTTTCCTGTGCTGTTCCTTGGATTTTCCTCATATAATTGGAAAGACTGGTAGTAAATTTTGAAATCCTTTCTCACTTGTTTTGACACAGACTTGACTTAAGATGTAAAGAAATGATGGTGACTTTTATTTTGATAAATGACAATAAAAGGACAAAAAGCATGAATATGTAAACAAAAGAAAAGGGCAATGTCCCATATTCAAAAAAAGGAAAACTTATCTGAATACGACAACCAACTCCAATGCGTATAACATGCATTTTGGATTCAGCTGCCTGATCTTCCTATCCAAACTCCACATTTGTTGTTGAGTTTGTGCCTTTGCCGCTGAGCTGCTTCTTCAAATCCATTAGACTCATACATCACATTTGATTGACGACATCTTAAAAGACTTTCGCTAACAAATCTCTTTCTTTTCACTTTTCACTTTTCTCTTGAACTCACCATCGCCTTACAGTGCCCGTGAGAGTTTTCACCAATAAGACTCTCTCATTTTTATTTCTCTCAACTCACCATCTCCTTATGATGCCCACGGGGGTTTTCACCAACAAGGCTCTCTCATTTTTGTATTTTTTTCCTGATTTCTTATGCTGAGGGAGACAAGTGGTACCTCACAATGTATCATTATATCCATTGCATGCTTAGCCTTAACATTATCAAAAATTGATCTGAAGGACTTTCTTTGGTTGTAACTTGGCTTTTGGATAAGGTTAGAAAAGGATGGCAAGGGGTTCAAACGACACTTGAAGTGGGGGTGGGACTTACAACTTTTGAAATCGACTCAAACAACATGTTAACTCATGCCCCAGTTTTTGTTGACTGGGTGAATCTTAAATCTTTATTTGGTTGGACTGAGCCCGAAATAAGGCAGCCTACATAGCTCACTCCCGAGAGAGGAGAATCAGGTCGCACGTAGTTCCATCAGCTTGTTCTTTGTTTTGATTTGATTTTTTTCCTTTTATTTTCGAACTCTTTCTTTTATTCTTATTTTCTTAACATTTATCTTTGATTCTAATTTGGTTCCAAAAGAGGGATATGAAATAAAAATAAAACGAAGCTCAAGTGGGTAAACAAAGGATGACACAATGTTTGGGTAGAAGAATAAAATGTCTTCATCATACCAATCTTCAAAAATGCAAGTACTAACATGCAATAAAATCAACAAAGGATCAAATATCATACATAATATCTTTTGACCGCATCAGCATTGATAGCCATTTCTGCCATTTTGCCTTCAGTATCTGTCAAATATAAGGCTCCATTGGGCAACACTTTCTTCACAACGAAGGGACCTTGCCAGTTAGGGGAGAACTTTCCTTTCGCTTCAACCTGGTGAGGAAGGATACGTCTCAATACCAACTGAACAATTTCAAAATTCCTAGGACGGACCTTTTTGTTATACGCTCGAGCCATCCTCCTTTGATACAACTGGCCATGACGCACAGACGTTAGCCTTTTTTCCTCAATCAAACTCAAATGTTCCAGTCGGGTTTTTACCCATTTATCATCATCAATCTCTGTTTCTACAATGACTTGAAGAGAGGGAATTTCAACTTCTGCAGGGATGACTGCTTTTGTCCCATACACCAATAAATATGGAGTTACCCCTGTTGAAGTGCGAACAGTAGTGCGATGACCTAGCAATGCAAACGGCAACTTTTCATGCCACTGTCTAGACCCTTGTACCATTTTTCGCAGTATCTTTTTTATATTCTTATTGGTGGCTTCTATAGCACCATTGGCCTTTGGGCGATATGGAGTAGAATTTCGATGTGCGATCTTAAACAGTTGACATACTTCTTGCATCAAATGACTATTGAGATTGGCAGCATTATCTGTAATGATCATCTTAGGAATTCCAAATCTACAAATGATATTGGCATGAACAAAGTCTACCACAGTCTTCTTTGTCACTGACTTGAAAGTTACTGCTTCTACCCACTTTGTGAAGTAGTCAATGGCTACCAAAATGAATCTATGTCCATTTGATGCCTTCGGCTCAATCGGTCCAATCACATCCGTTCCCCAAGCCACGAACGGCCATGGAGCGACCATTACATGTAACTCAACAAGAGGAGAACGTATCAGATCACCGTGTACCTGACATTGATGACACTTTCGAACAAATTGAATAGAATACTTTTTCATAGTAAGCCAGTAATAACCTGCTCAAAGAATCTTCTTCGACAAGACATGACCGTTCATATGCGACCCGCATATTCCAGAGTGTATTTCAACCATGATTGTCGAGGCTTCCCTTGCATCTACACACCTCAAAAGTCCCAGATCTGGGGTTTTCTTATACAAGATTCCCCCACTTAAGAAAAATCCACTAACTAAATGTCTAATAGTCCTCTTTTGATCGTTGGTGGCATATGCTGGGTATTCTCCTGACTGAATGTACCGCTTGATATCCAAGAACTAGGGTTCTCCATCGAGCTCTTCTTCAACAGCATTACAGTAAGTATGCTGATCACGACTCTGTATATGCACTGGATCGATGTAGGCTTCATCAGGATGTTGGAGCATTGAAGACAGCGTGGCTAAAGCATCAGCAATTTCATTATGAATCCTTGGAATATGCCTAAATTTTACTAACACAAACCGTTGACATAGCTCCTGCAAGCATTGTCGATACGGGATGAGCTTCAAATCTTGCGTCTCCTAATTACCTTGAATTTGATGGATGAGCAAATCCGAATCTCCCAACACCAATAATTCTTGGACTCCCATATCAACAGCTAACCTCAAACCAAGAATGCAGGCTTCATACTCTGCCATATTGTTAGTACAGTAGAATTGAAGTTGTGCTGTTACCGGGAGATATTGTCCTAATTCAGAGATAATAACCGCACCTATTTCGACTTCTTTCATATTGACAGCTCCATCGAAGAATAACCTCCAACCTGGATCAGCATCTATAATGACTTTATCGACACAAGACACTTCTTCGTCGGGAAAATATGTCTTTAATGGCTCGTACTCTTCATCGATGGGATTCTCAGCAAGATGATCTGCGAAGGCTTGGGCTTTCATAGCGGTTCGAGTCACATATACAATGTCGAACTCGGTAAGCAATATTTGCCACTTTGCCAATCGACCCGTTGGCATAGGCTTTTGAAAGATATACTTCAAAGGATCCGTGCGGGAGATGAGATAAGTAGTATAGGATGAGAGATAATGCTTCAAATTCTGTGCTACCCAAGTTAGGGCACAACACGTCCTTTTAAGAAGAGTATACCTGGCCTCATATGCGGTAAACTTCTTGCTAAGATAATAAATAGCCTGCTCCTTTTTGCCTATGACATCATGTTGACCCAGGACACAACTGAAAGAATTGTCCATGACTAATAAATATAAGATAAAAGGCCTACCAGGCTCCGGGGGTACCAGCACGGGCGGATTTGACAAATATCTTTTGATTCGATCGAACGCTTTCTGACATTCTTCAGTCTATTTTATTGCAGCACTCTTTTTCAGCAACTTGAATATGGGCTCACAAGTGGTTGTGAGTTGAGCAATAAACCTGCTAATGTAGTTCAGTCTACCAAGCAAACTCATCATCTCCGTCCTATTCTTGGGCGGGGGCAAATCCTGATGGCTTTGATTTTTGAGGGATCCAATTCAATCCCCCGACGGCTGACTACAAACCCCAACAGCTTTCCAGACGGAACTCCAAATACACATTTTATCGGGTTGAGCTTGAGATTATACCTGGGAAGTCTTTCAACGAACTTTCTTAAATCTTTAACATGGTTGGCCCGACTTTTTGACTTAATAATCACATCATCCACGTAGACCTCAATCTCCTTATGTATCATATCATGAAACATAGTGGTCATGGCTCTCATGTATGTTGCTCCAGCATTCTTCAAATCGAACGACATCACTCGATAACAATAAGTCCCTCATGGTGTGATAAAAGACGTCTTCTTCACGTCTTCATCATCCATAATGATCTGGTGATATCCTGCATAGCAATCCATAAAAGAGGCAACCTCGTGTTTAGCACAGTTGTCTAACAAAATGTGGATGTTGGGCAGTAAAAAATCATCTTTTGGACTTGCTCTGTTCAAATCACGGGAATCAATACACACTAGAATTTTGCCATCTTTCTTTGGTACGGGAACAACATTGGATAACCACATGGGATAGCGAGCCACTCGAATTACATTGGCTTCAAGTTGTTTCATGATTTCATCTTTAATTTTAATACTTACATCAGTTTTAAACTTCCTCAACTTATGTTTGACAGGAGGGAACGCGAGATCAGTTGGCAATTTGTGAGCCACTAATTCAGTGCTTAAACAAGACATATCATCATAAACTATGCAAAAACATCCTTGTAATCAATTAATGCTTGAATCATTCCATCTTTTAGTTGTGGCAAAGCATGTACACTGATTTTAGTTTCCCTAACATCTTTTTGATCCCCTAGATTTATTGGCTCAGTCTCATTCAAATTAGGATTTGGTTTGTCTTCAAACTGTTCCAACTTTTTGCTTATTTCTTCTAGTGCTTCTTCTTCATCATATTCCCCATCCTGCTTCATTACATCTTGATTAGTTTGGATTTTAAGTTCAGGCTGAAAATTCCGCATACATGTCATGTCATTAGAATCAGCATAAAGAGAACTGTATATAAAAAAAGAAAAACAAAATATATTAGACACGAATCAAAAGGGACATTGCATTTTATTAAATAAAAAGAAAGAAGGGTTTAAACATAGATGCCATCATAACATAAACAAACTAAAATCCAAATTACAACCCTGAAATAACTCGGATAAACAGAAAGAAAAACAAAATAAACTACCAAAACTCCCTCCAGACGGGAAGAGGAGTGACTTCCCAATTATTGAGCTGGACAGCTGGACCTGTGAATTACACGTCTGCTATACTGGTACCTTCTCCTGCTTCAACCATATCAACATCAATAAAAAGGTTCTGGAAGTCATCAACCAATTCAACTTCAAATTCCACATGCTTCGTGACACCGCTCTTAACAAATGATTCACTGAGTAGTGGCATTGGGCGAGGGAGTGACCATGTTTCCTTTTTCCTTTCCATGGCTTTCTTCAGATCTTCAGCCTTAGGCTCAAATCCCAGACCAAACGTGCCCACGTTCTCACTCGGACATATGGGATGAACTATACCATGCAGAGACGCTCCCAAACCTTTTCCTGGCTCAAATCCGTATTTCTAAAGTTCACTTACCATCATGATAGAAGCGGAAGAAAATTGTGGTCTCGGTATAACCTGCCATTCAAGGATACGATTCACTGGCAATGTATCAAAAATTTGATAGACGAATGTCTCCTCTACGTTATTTGCTTCAATAACAGACAAGGGAGAATCTTCGCAGGCGAACAAATCTCCTTCACCATGAATAACCACTTCTTGCCTGTCATGCTTAAACTTAATCATTTGGTGCAGTGTAAATGCAACCGCTTTAGCCTTGTGGATCCACGGCCTTCCCAACAACAGATTGTAAGAGGAGTCTATATTCAATACTTGAAACTCTATGGCGAATTCGACAGGCCCTATGATCAACATTAGTTCTATTTCGCCAATGGAGTTTGATTTTGCACCATCGAAAGCCTTGACACATACATTGTTGGGCCTGATACTGTCAGCACCAATATTCAACTTTTGCAAAGTAGAAATAGGGAAAATATTTGCACCTGAACCTCCATCAATCATAACATGAGTGACGTAGAAATTCTCACACTTCACTGTAATGTAAAGGCCCCGGTTATGCCCTGTACCTTCAACAGGCAATTCATCGTCAGAAAAGCTGATCCGATTGACTTCAAAGATTTTTTCGACCATTTTCTCAAGTTGATTGATTGTAAGCTCCCTAGGAACATATGCTTCATTTAATACCTTCAATAAAACATCACGATGCTTCTTGGAGTGCAACAGCAAAGATAAAAGGAAAATTTAAGCAGGGGTTTTCTTCAACTGGTCTATTATTGAATACTTCGGTAATTTTATCTTTTTCAAAAATTCTTCGGCTTCTTCTTCGGTGATAGGATTTTTGATAGATTACGGTCCACTCACCCTTGGCTTGGACTTTCTTAAGCTTTCAGGCACGAAGCATCTTCCTGACCTAGTCAAACCCCCTACCTCATCTACATCTTTCACTACTTCTTTCCCGTGATAGGTCATCACAGTCCGCCCATAATTTCAGGGAACCCTTTTCGTATCAACTATCGGAGGTTAGGTCACCGGTTTGAGGACAATAGGCGCTGCCAATGCTCCTCTCACCGTCAAGATGGGCTGACTCAGAGCTCCCACCACTGTCAACTTAGGTTGATCCGAACTTAAATCAACATACCTTCTAGCGCCTTGTATTGTGATCAGGGGTTTCTTTGTGCTTTCTTGGGCTTTATCTTCTCTCATTCCCTCCTGGATCAATGACATTGCTTTCAAAGACTGCTACATTCACCGATTTCTCGTCAATGGTCTGTATCTTGACAATGGGCTCATAACACCTTGAAGACTCTTTCCCATCATATATCAATTCTAACACATTGGGTTTAGCATGGGTTGGCAGTGGATTCTGGTTAATGTTTGGACCCTCCGGGGCTTGGACCAGCATCTGATTAGCGTCAATTAAATCTTGGACAGCTCTCTTTAAATGCTAGCATTTCTCGATATCATGGCCTGACATATCAGAACAGTACGCACACCTTAAATAATAATCGAGATTCCTCAGCGGTGGATTTGAAAGCCTTCCTTGAATTGGGCTTAAGACCTTCAACTTTCTCAACCTATCAAACAAGCTAGCATATGACTCTCCAAGAGGTGTGAATTGATTTTTGACCGCCTTCTCTTTCTTATACTCGGGTCTAGGTTGAAAATAGGGTCTGGAGGGGTTTCGGTAATTTGATGGAGTGAATGGGCGATTTTGTGGAGCTTGCACGTGCCACTGCGGGTAAGAAGGGGTTTGGACATATGGCTGCACGCTATATACTGGGTATGGGGGTGGTGGAATGGAATATAAAGGTTTTTGTGGAGGGTATTAATGGTGGGGAGAAATATATGGAGCTTGGGCGTAGACTTGAGCTTGGGATTGGGGATAGGGGCGAGGTGGTCTTTTGGGATAGGAATGGGTTCCGGCTACGACAGTCGCCACATCCTCTTTCTTCTCTTTACCTCTGAATACACCAGATCCACCTTGAATCATTGTGCGGTGGCTTTTAATGCGGCAAAACTCACTATTCGGCCGGTCTTGATTCCGTCCTCTATTATCTCCCCCATTTTGAGGACTTCAATAAAAGATTTTCCCATTGCCGGAAGTAAATGTTGAAAATAGGTCTCATCCTGTGCCTGAATGAAAACTTCTACCAACTTAATTTCTTTCATTGGAGGCTTTACCCTGGCGGCATGTTCACGCCACCTTATCGCGTATTCCCTACAACCTTCAGTGCTTTTTTTCTTCATGTTGACCAAGGATTTTTCATCTAGAATCAGGTCGATGTTATACTGAAAATGTTGAACAAACTCAGAAGCTAAGTTATCCCAGCTGTTCCATTTGTTGATATCTCGATCGATAAACCATTCTCAAGCCAGATCAGAAAGACTCTCGCCAAAAAAGGCCATGAGCAGCTCTTCCCTTCCTCCTGCAGCCCTTAACTGGTTGCACTAGCGTCTCAAGTGTGCCACGGGATCACCGTATCCGGCATACTTCTTGAACTTGGGCATTTTAAAACTGAGGGGAAGGTTGATGTCTGGGAACATGCAAAGATCTTTGTAGGAAACACTCCTATAATCTTCGATTCCCTGCAAATTCCTCAAAGCCTGTTCTAAACTTTTCAACTTCCGGGCTACGATATCCTGTTCCTTTGTTGCGACAGGTTTCTCCGTATCAAATGGAAATGCAGGCGGCTGAGTGTACCTATACAGTTCATTCATTTTCAAAGTTGGCTCCGGGGCATAATACTGACTATTTAGAACCTTCAGTACTAGCTCACTGGCAGACCTAGGAAGCCTCATTGTGGGATGCACAACATATATGGGAGTTTCATGTGGTGGCGGAGCCATAAATACCGGTGTGATCGGTGGCGCTGGCTGAGCAGTGGGTCTTGATTGGGGAGCTGCCAAGGGCACACCAGAACTGCCAAGTTAATTATGTCGCGGAGTGAATCCTGGCGCGTGCTCAGGTGAATCAGTAGGAGCAGAGAATTGCACCTGAGAGAGCGGTGGGCGATTAGAGATATTCCCAAGACCTTCAGGGAGCGAAGGAGGAGGCATTCTGCTGACCCATGCCCAATGTAAATCTATCAATTGTTGCCTGAGCCTTACTACCTCATCATTATTGTGTTCTGAACTTTCTTCCCTGTGATCCTGATCCGGGTCAATGAGCGAATTTTCAATCTCCCTGCTAGCCATAGCGAGCTTTGCTTTGGATCTAGTGAAGTATGGGTGACTAGCCAGAGTGCTGCAAACCTACCACTGTTATCTGAAAGAACATGCTCATCAAAGACGGCATCCGTTAGGATTGAGGTACACAACAAGCATGGGAATCACATTGGTAAAATTGTCCTAAATTCATGTTCATTTCTACCAGCTTTTGAGGGTAGCGAGGTCATTTTAACATCATCCCGATTTTTATCTACACTTATTTTTATCTACACTTATCATTATTTTATTATTATTATTATTATTATTATTATTATTATTATTATTATCGTATTCATCTCTGTTCTTTTTCCTTCTCTCATTATCTACCTTTATTTTATCATTCTTTATGGCTTTTGTTTTTCTTTAAAAGAGGAAAAATAATGAAAAACAACGAAACAAAATGATTAGATCAAACCCAAAAGTAGGTTGCCTACGTATCATGTTGTACATGAATTAGATCTTGCGTAGTTCGGGCAGCATGTGCATAAATATCACTTTTTTTTTTGCGAAAACGAAAATAAACAAACAAAGGAAAGACGTAACATCATAACATTTTGACGAAAGAAACAACAAAAACATACAAAGAATTTAGGACCACTTTAAAACTAAACAACAAATACGAAACAACATTCTAGACCCCTAAGACGACACACGTGAAATTACTAATAAAGATCCTAATACCAAAAACAACTTGACTTCGACTTAAAGCAGACACCACCCTACAATGACAGACACATAAAAGACTCAAACTGAAATAAGATAAGAAATGCTCTTTCAGACTGGTGCTCTGCGTGATGACCCTGGCTGAGATGGACCTGCCTGTGAAGTTCTCTTTCTCCCATTTAAACTTTGTAGCATATCCTGTAAAGACACCCTGATATTAGGGAAGAAGCTTCGGGCCCGTATTTCTGCCTCATGAGGAGTGCACTTGGAAAGATTATTCTGACACCTTTCCACCGTCTTGAAAAAATCGGCTAACTGAACTTCATCCTGATGGTCGTCAACTATGCATTCTTTCTGTATTCTCCCTCTAAGCTACGCTGGTAAGGGTTGACTGATACCCCGAGGGATAGATTGAAGCCAGACTCCATATCCCTGAGTGTACCCCGGATTATCCAAACTTTCTTTGAGTGTGTCCACACCTAGCTTTGTTGCATGCTTCCAAAACTGCTCGTACTTGCTCTCACCTAAGGCTTGGTCCTTGAAGTACTCAATATTCTTCAGAAGATCTATTGCTGGTGGCACGTCCGGCAGCCTACCCAACTGGCGCATTACCCTAGAAGGACTGTATGGTCTAGTGCAATTGAGCCCTAACATAACTAAAGGGAGTTGCGTCTGACAACCCAACAAGATTATCTTTGGTCGAAGCCACAGATAAGTCCACAAAATGTTATCCCCAGTTTTTGACTCAAGAAATTCAATCCAAGCGTCGACTCCCACGGGTAGCGAGAATTTATCCAAACGCAACCTGGAGTCTATTGCTTTCACTCGATTGGGAATACAACGATCTACTACGTCTGGTCTAACTAAAGAAGGCGCATACAAATTCTCCATCATCCATAACTGCAATATCAGGTTACTGCCTTAAAAAAATCTCATCCCCCCCTCCACTTTAGTTAAAGCTTTATATATTTCTGTTAAGAACATGGGTATGAGAGTGAACCTGCCCTTTTGATTAATGCCCTTGTCGTTTTGATCCTTATGAAATAGAGCCATCACCATAGATTGCCAACGGGTATTAATACATCTTTCTTTTAGTGGAAACACTAAAATGCCTAACAAAGCGAGGGTGAAGACTTTATGACGCTTTCTCTCCCACTTCTCCTTAGTCATATGAAATTCATCCCAAAAGCAATCAAAACCTTCCGAGGGCCCGAATCTAGCGAACAAAAAATCTAAGGAAACCGACGAATCACTTAAACAACCCAAACGCATACCCTTACTTTTTAAACCACAAGATTGCAAAAATCTCACGCCAGTATGATTTAGTGCTCGGATCATATCCTTCTCGATATAGGGCAAATGCAACAAACCGGATATTTCTGCCAAAGTAGGAGTCATTTCACATTCCCCAAACCTGAACACCAAACTACTTGGATCCCAAAAGGTCAACAAAGCCCCTATTAAATCTGGACGAGGGGTAACATGCAGAAGTTCCATAAGATCACCTAATATTTTAATCAGTTTCTGCTAATCAACATAGTTAAACATTTCCCACCACTTGATTAACTTTTTGGGCCCCTTGACAACCATTAGAACTCTAGACTTGGTGGACAAATCCATCCCGTAATAACACATAAGACGTTATCTCAAAATTCGATAGGAGTAAAAAATTCCCAACCCTTGGGATTTTTGACGCAAGCATATGTCGATGGGACAGACCACATTCATGACTCCAATTTGATGAACAGAAGTACTGAGCGAGATCAGTCTACTTGGCTAACGAATCTAGATTACGGGGCGAGAGACCTAGGCTAATAATAAGACAAAGGCCAACACAAAGATTACCGGACGCACCGAGGGTTGCCTACGTATCCCAACCCGAGGGAAGGGAATCAGGTATGCATAGTTCATCCAGATTGGACACTTAACGATTAACTAATAAATTGACCCTAACTTAAGAGACAACCAAGAACAAACGAATGAAAAATTTTTGGATTTTCAGTTAGACATTTCAACTAAGACTGACACCACCAATTATGAAAAAAAATCTTTTTGGTATTTTATTTTTGACAAATAAGTAGAAAAGGCAAACAAAACCCTCTTTTTCTTCATTTCTTTTTTTGTTGAACTTACGGTACTTTGAGAAGATAAATGCAAAACGTAAAAAAATCTTTTTGAGTTTTGGATCGTGAAGAACAAAAGCCATAAAGAACTCTAAAATAAACTAAGACACTCCTTTTGATTCATTCTTTTCGACTCACTTTTTTTTTTCAATCAGTCCGTCAAATGACCACGTTACCCTTAAAGATGCATCAGTTAGGACGTAGGGATGCTTTAGAGGTGAGTCTCCTACAAAGGGCCATGTGGGTCCCGCTAAGTCTCAGTATGATGCACATAAGCATGATCTAAAGGCTGACCTACGTTGTGGTTCACTAACAAGGCTGTTCGGGGGAGTGTTTGGTCGATAGTGGCTGCTTTGCTTTCCACCTACTCCATAACACCGACGGATCCCCCCCTAAAACAAGGGTGACTCAACTAGAGGTCGTGTACAACACGTGTACTATGGACTTATTGCAGAAAGAAGGCCTGGGGGTAGATGCATGATGACAGATATAAAAGCGGTAACACATAGGATAAATACTATAAACAAAGAGAACGAAAAACGCACAAAAGTGAAAACAATAACACAAACAAAATCACAAACAATGCTTATACACTCGTGATGTCAAAAAAAGCCGATACGACTCCAAAAGATAGCTCGAATTCTGAAATGCCTCCGCAGCAGAGTCGTCGGAGCTGTCACACCCCTTTTCTCATCTACAAAAAATTAATTTCAAGTTTTGAAAGGGTTTTTATTATCAAAGTGACGAAAAATAAAAATTTGTTTCGAAAAATGATTATTTACATTTTTATTCAGAGTCTCCACTTGACATAATCCGGTGTGCCAAGTCACCTTTGAAAAATCCTTTTCAAAACAGTTTGACTCTTTAAGACTGGTTTGCAAAAAGAGATTCCGGCTAAGGAATTCTGTTGACTGAGGGGAAGGTGTTTGGCACCCCTCGATCCCGTGTTCGATCACGGTCGCTTGGTGGAATATATCGGCTAACTTTGAAACTAAGAATGTATAAACCATATAAAACACATAAACAAGCAACAAAAACATCAAACAACAATTCCAAAACCAAAATAATATTGTTCAGTTCAATTATACAGTCCAAAAATAAAAAAACATATGGAAAGGTAAAACCTATTCTATTCTAAACTAGTCCTAAACTAAACTCTAACCCGCTGCCTCGTGTCTTCGTCACGAACGTCCTCCGGGTACAAAATACTTCGGGGCATTCCCCGGCGAATAAACACAAATACCTCGGGGCATTCCCCGGGCAAATGAATACACTTTTAGTGCGAGAAAATCAAACTATTTAACAAAATCTCAAATATTCAAAAAAAAAAAACGAGTCCTAAACTTTGCTTACCCAACCTATATTCGCCTATTCATTTCAACGCCATTTAATGAATCAAAATAAATTAATGATTGCTTTTATCAATGTCAATTCTAACCACCCACGTTGGCTTTCATTTTTCATCAATTACACCAACTACTACTCATATTCATTCCATGTTGCATCGAAAACACACTGTGAAGCACAAAGTCATGACATCTAACGTCAACAAAACTCACCCACTACGATCACATCACACATAATCACAATAATTAAACACATTTGAGACAATAACAAGAATATAGAGTTGAGGGATGGACCTTAAACCGCTCTTTGACCAATATTATTCGACGAGATAAACAAAACCCGCCTCCGACAACCTCGACTTAAGCTCCAACGACAAATCTGTCCAGCTCAGTATTTAGGAAATTGAAACCTGAAGTCCGATTCAAATAAACAATTCGCAAAGCGACTGAAAGTATTCAATACACGCCTGGGATCGATCCTATTAGACGAAACTGACCCGAACGGACCAACGAGTACCTGGACTAGAATTTCAGAAGAAAGAAAAATAATAGAAAACTCACGATATCAAGAAACCCCAGTACTTTTCGGCTATATTTCTCCACAAAAATCAAGGAAGAATAAGACCCGCACCCCCAATTCTCGCTGGATTCAGTCTGAACTTTGTCGGAATCGACCCAAATAAGCTGGAATCGACCCGAACAGGCTTTTTTCAAGCTGATTTTCCGGTCAAAATCATCTCTTTCGAACTTCTGATCTCGATCTGTCTTCGCGATTCTCTCTCTCGACTTCAGCTTGTATCTCCTCTCCGAAACTCCATCTCCCTTAAACTCTATCGTGTGTGTGCGTATGGTGAAGTTTTGGTGTGTGTCTATGGCATGAGTTTAGTGAAAGAAGAGAAAAAAAAAATGGACCCTATTGTTATTGTGAGGAAGAAATAAAAAAAAATGGGGCTCTTAGTAATGTATCCCTTTTTTATCTCCGTTCCCCCTATGTGTATGAATGGAATATGTATATATATGTGAGTGTTGTGTGTGTAGGTGTATGGGTGGAGTGACGTGAGTAGTGGGGTGGGGGTAGGGGTAGGGGTAGGGTGTGATGTGTTTTATTTTGATTGGGTAGGTTGTTAGGATAAGATATAAAGGGGTTAGGATGGGATAGAATTTGTTAGGGAGTTTGTTATTATTATTTTTTATTATTTTGTGAGGGTATAATAACATGGATGAGGGTACACGGTAGGATAAGGTAAAATTGGATAAATTAATCTTTCGGGGGGACAAAATTACGTGTCTACAATTATTATTATTATAATTTTTTTATTTATTTCTATAGTAGAAGCACCTAACTTTTTTTAAATTTAAAAAAATTATCATTATTATTATTATTTTATTTATTTATATAGCAGCAGCACCTAACTTTTTTTTAATTAAAAAAAAAAGTCACTAGCAGGGATCGAACTCGCACAGTAGGCTGAAGGAAGCACCCAAGAAGAGCAAATAACACCACAGGGCTATCTAAGTGCCTTATTTCATGTGGTTCAACATTAACATACGTACATAAATATACATTTTCTATCTTATATATACACAACGTAATTATTTTATTGAGGGGGTTTGGGTGAACCCCATGGCAACCACGTAGGTCCGCCCCTCGTTAATTTTATAACGTTTTAATAACGTTAATTTAATAACATCTTTTAATTACGTTAATTTGATAACGTTAATTTAATATACTACTACTACTATCCTTAATAACATTAATTTAATAACGTTTTATTAAAACTATAATTTTTTATTATTAGTATAGTTTCATCTTTAATTTAATATTTAAATAAATAATATTTAGATATATTATATAACTTAAATTCGTCCTCTGTTTTATAATATATATACATACCCGCTTGATTTTTTCGTATGAGGCTGACCCGCCTAATTAATAAATCTTCAATATTACTCTTTTTCTGCAATGACAAAAGAAATTAGATGTCATTTTCATCTTTGAGCCGAAAATAATGAAAAAATAATAGTGAAGAGTCATTTAAAAGTCATATTTGTGCAATTTTGAATAGTTAAAGGTCGTATTTGTACACTGTCAAAGTTTAAGGTCATATTTATGTATTATGCCCTTAGATTTTAAGTTGGACGCGCCTAGTTTTGCGTGTTGAATACGCATTTTGCCACGTAGGATTGAAGGTCATATTTGTGCAATTTTGAATAGTTAAAGGTCATTTTTGTGCACTGTCAAAGTTTAAGGTCATATTTATGTATTATGCCCTTAGATTTTAAGTTGGACGCGCCTAGTTTTGCGTGTTGAACACGCATTTTGCCACGTAGGATTGAAAGTCATATTTGTGCAGTTTTAAATAGTTAAAGGTCATATTTGTGCACTGTCAAAGTTTAAGGTCAAAGTTATAATTTGATGTCAAGTTTAGGATCATTTTTATGTATTAACTCTAAAATAATATAGTCGATGTATGTAAATATAGGCCCACCACCACCATTATGAAAAATAATGGTACGTACGCCAATAATATACTATTAAGTGATCATTTATGGATGTGCATGAACACTTTGAATTTTTAAATAATAAGAAATTAGTCCAAAACTAAGCGGGAAATGAGATTCCAACAACATTAGTGTTTTCATCGAGAGTTACACTCGTAAAGTCGTGACTCAAAATGATGGTCTGTATGTCAATAGTGATGGCCTGGACTCAAGAGGGGTGTCAGCCGTGACCAACGAGATCGATTCACGCGTGGAGCCACTACTCAAAGTGGTGGCCTTTGTGCTAGGAGTGGTGGTTTAAACCTATGAGGGGGTGCCAACCGTGACCAAATGGGCTCAACCTTGACCAACGAGTTCGGTGGTTCTCTAATATTCAATGGACTATATTGTCACATGAGGTCCCCTCTTGATGATGTGTACCATTTACAAACCAGAACTTTAACCCCCCCACCCTACCCCACCCCACCCCCACCCCCACCACCCTAACACTCACAAGTCACAACTAACATAATTAATTGCAACATTAATGATATTGAAAAGAGCCAGTAAGTGTTGTAGATATTAATATAAATGCATGATGCCTAGCCAGAAACATCCTTCATCTCTTCCAAATTACATAAAAATCATATAGTAGTATAATAATATTAATATGGATGATATTGTGAAAAAGGAGTTTATGTTGAGGCTTTTTGCCACTTTGTTATTGGCTTTGACTGCTTGTCTTGTTGGATTTGATTCTCAAACTAAAGTCTTATTCTACACTTTACACATAAAAGCCACTTTCAAATATTTGAATGCCTTATGGTGAGTTTTATTACTACTAATATTCTTTTATATACACACATTTGATGTATGAAATTCAAAAAATTAGTAGTTTTTGCTCGTATTTTGTACATAATGTATTTTAAGAAATTCACTATATTAGTAGGAAAAATAGATTTCGAATTCATTGAATTAAATTGGTTATGGTAGATGAATCCCCAACTCATACGACTTCAAAAAAAATCAAATTTTAGATCTGTCTCTCTGAGTATAATCTAAGTTTGCTATGCATCAAATTAAATGTGTATCACTATGTAATGTGAAAGTTACTTATTTAGAGTAAAATAAAACCTTTATAAGGTATAGGGTAAGACTACATACGTACCATCGTATTCAGAATTTATTGTGAGATTATGCTGAATATACATGTTGTTGTAATTTATATTGAGAGGCTCTCATTTATATAGCATCATTTTTTCTCTTAAATTTAATTAAATATTGAAACTTAAAGTTTTTATTTTTTGGTTTATTTTATTGGAATGTAGTGTATTGGTATGGATTGATGCTGCTGTTGCTGGTTATAATGTACTCCAATTGCTAAGATGTTTCTTCATTACTACTTCAAAGGGGGATATTAAGCAATCTTATTACAAGAATTATTGGGTGTTTTTCTTATTAGACCAGGTAATTAATTAAATCCTCTATAATATTTGTTTAAATTATAATGTTCTTTTTAATTGTCTACTTTGTTTGTGTTTCTTCCTTTCCTTCTTAATAAATTTATTTAATGGTCTTATTTAGCTTGTTCTTCCTCCCTTATTTGATGGTGTTAAACAAGAAAATAAAAAGATATGGTTGTATAAAAATTTGATAAAAAAAGAGTATTGGCTAGATTTTAATCAATAAATGAAGGCTAGGTTTTCCATTCGATATACGATATTTGTTTTAGGGCCTGATTAATTTGAATGTGTGTAGGAAAGTCAAGTTTTTAGGGTAAAGCGTCCCCTATCAAAAATGACTTCATTCCTAGTGTTCAAACTTGAAATCCCTGATTAACGATGAAGGAGTAGTACTTATTGCTCGTAACGTCATCATTGAAGCTATTAGAGTGGGTCAGAGTCTTAGATCGATTGAGGAAGTGATCGGTGGTATGTTTATACAGATTTGAGCAATCTTTCATTTGAGCTAGCTTCCGAGGTTGAATTAGTCTTAAATGTCATATCTATATATCATATCAGAGTCAAGTTCATCCCTGTTTGGTTCCTGGTCCACGCACTCGTTGGACCTGGGCGGCTCTATCTTGACTTTATCATATCGTGCACCTATTTCAAGCAATCAGGGGAGGCGCCAACTCCCATATCAATTGGGGAATGGACCGATGATCTGCTCGTATGGCCTTGGACAGTTTTTTTTTAATGAGCTAGCTTTTGACGTTCAGTTAATTATGCTCAATATCATATACATAAGCTAGTTAGTAGTAGGTGAATAAGTTCGTTAATAAGCATGCATGTTTCACGTTGTTTGCTTTAATACTGAAAAGATGAATTGTAGTTGAGATGTAAATAAATGCTATTTAATTTCTTCTCTGGTGCTTTAACTTGTGCTTATTATTCATTATATTGAATTTTTAAGGGAGATTTGATTTTGAAACTCTTTACAATTTTTGTTTACTTTTATGTTCTTTGAGTAAATTCCGTGAATGGTCACCCATGTTTGAGAAATTGCCTGCAAATATCATTTTTATTTTATTTAGGATAAAAATATCATTCAACTTTTCTTATTTTCCTTAAAATATATTTAACATCTCAAAATCTTTCTCTCTCCTACTTGGAATGTCATGTCATTAAAATTTCTTTTTTTTTTTTAATAAAATGTATAACTTATCAAACTTATTTAACTAAAGGTTTATCTTAATTTTTTTTTAAAAAAAATTACACATGACATATTAATCATTGAAGATTAATTTAATTACACCAAAAACTTGGGTTATTTTATTTGATATGTACTCTTCAAAATTTATTTTATTTACTTATTTATTTCACCACGTAATAATAGTTTTAAAATACATGTACTTATACAAATTAGTACAATAATTTTTTTGGTCCTTTATTTTATATACTAAAAATTTTTAAAACGTAAAAGAAATAAAACGATGAATTTCATATTTTAGACATTAAGCTTGTTATTTATATGAGAATAAAAGAATAATATCGCATTTTCTGAAGGAAAGAAAAATTATGTAGCCTTGAAACAAATAAATTTTTTAAGAAATATTAACAAAATGATACCTTCTTCAGTACTATTACAAATAACTTTTTTAAATATTACTCAATTAATTATTCTTTGCTTTTGATGGATTTAGAATGAAGTACGGGTATAAATTAGCATTTTATTGTATAATAAAATAAAATATAAATATAATGATCACAAAAAAAAGTAAAGAAACTAAATTAAAAATAATATTTTTTTAAAATTTTTTATGTCTTATCTTACAGATTTACTTGATTTATTTATGGACAACTATTTGTAAAAAATTTACCAAAAAAAATCATCTTTTCACTATATATTCATCAAAAATTATCTTGCATAAAAATTTTCAAGTAATCTATGTCCTAATTAAATTTTTCAGGTAATAATACATATTAAAATTTTCTTATTGAATTGTGTTTGGCAACAAAAAATATCGTAGATTTGCCATCAATGTTTTTAAAGAACAACTTATATTCTTTTATTCTCTATTACTCTATATTTGAAGGTAATATAAAAAGAGTTGGGTAATATTCTTGTTCTAAATGAAACAAAAATGATATTTATAGATAATTTCTGAAACATGAATGACTATGTGGGGAATTTACTCATGTTCTTTATACATAATCTTTTTATTTTTACGCATCTTCTTCTACTAAATTTGTAAGTGACTACAAAGAGATCATTCCTCAATTTCAACTTTACGATTTTATTAATAACGAAAATCTATGTTGATCGGACTCTTTAAAAATATCAACGGATGTGTATCGGA
>NC_061117.1:399053-403163 GCF_002878395.1 Capsicum annuum | reverse complement strand
ATAGAGTCGAAAATTTAAGAGTAATCCTTCAATTACACTCTTGTGATACTTACCTTTCTCCCCTTTCATAGAGGGGAAAATTAAATTCACATCTAATTAGTCATATTATTATAGGACTATATAGAGGTAAGCATTCAGTAATCCCCTGATCAAAGTTGCTATGACATATTCCAATTTCATAGGGGTTCTATTACCTCTTTGAACTCAATTTTAGTATATTTTTGTCAACATTTTGTGTTGACGTGACACCTTTATTACATAAAATGAGGCCCACGTCAAATGTGTCACGTTAGCTAAAAGGTCGATAAAAATATACTAAAATTTAGTTCAGAGAGTAATACGATCCTCGTGAAGTTAAAGTGTGTCATAGTAAATTTGATCATAATTCAGGAGTACCAGATGTTTTACTATAAATAGATGTCTAAAAAAAACTGTTTATATATTTTTGTGTATGTGGATGCAGGCAATTGTGTACACAGTATTTGCAGCAAATTCAGCAGCAATAGAAGCCTCAGCAATAGCATTGATTGGGATTAAAAGTTTACAATGGATGAAAATATGCAATAAATTCACAAGATTTTGTGTCCAAATTGGAAGTGCTTTATTATTAGGATATCTTGCTGTTCTTGTATTATTTTTAATCTCATCACTTTCTGCATTTCAATTATTTAGACACTACTCACCTAAGCATTTTCTTCAACTTAAAACCAAATTAAAAATGTTGCAAAATGATCCAGAAAATAATTGATGTATACAATGTGTTTTTTATTTTCTTAATAAATTGGATTAGTATGGGTTGTACTATATATATAATATATGCTCTAATTAGAAATATTTATTTTCTTGTATTATGCGCTCAGTATGAGTGTATTCACACAGTGATCCAGCCGACAAATATATGCCACAAAAATACGGAAAAAAAAATCTGATGGGGAGGGGGGGTCATAAGACCCCCGCAAAGTTGAAGCGTCTTACAACAAATTTCGCCAAAAGTTTAGGTCTTATTTCGGACCTTTTTCTCAATTAAATTTGATTTGAAGTTAAATTGAGAAAGCCAAGGGTGTTCGGAAGTTGAAATTTTGTTTGAATATATATATGTATAAAAACAAAATTAAAATTTTATGAATATCCTATCATTTTCTGAATATCTTATATAGTACGTAACTGTTATGGAATGAAAGAGACAAGAAAGAAAATTATACAGAAACTGAATGATAACTCTTGATATTGATTCTTTTCCTTGATTCAAAGAGACGAGTACATCTCTATTTATAAGAAACTAAATAAAATAAATAAGGAAAATGACTAAATATTCTGTAATTAATAAACCCTAGAGTTAAAAGGAAATAAATAATGTAAAATATTCTTAGGCTAAAAAAAAAATATTCTACCATTAATAAAGGTAAATCTCAACATTCCCCCTCTAACACAAGTTGGTGTATCCAACTTGAGTTTGAACACTGAATTATTTTTGAAAAAATGCATTTTTCTTGATTTTGTTGCAACAATCTAATAAAGTTGGTCTTCCTCGTGTTCATGTTCTTCTTCCACAATTAGTGTTTTTGAATTGTCTTGAGTATGTTTGAACTTGCATACTTTTGTGGCATGACCTTTTTGTTTGCAACTTCCACATAATGCATCGGATTTTCACCAGCAAAATTTTTCAAGTGTGTTTTCTTTTTGCAATATTTGTAACGTGGATAATCAAGTTTTCTTTTTTTGATGGTTCACGTAAAAAATACCTTCAACAACTTTTTCTTCTCAGTAGGCTCTTCTTTGCTCTTGTGCTTGAAGAGAGTTTATCAATACAACAAGAGAGATGGCAGAGAGATCTTTAGATTCTTCCAAAGCGGAGATTGGCAGAGAGATGTGTTTGAAGGTTTGTGGGGCATTGAAAGAGATTTTATTGCTTGCCATTGTTTGAAACAAGATTTAAAATTATATGGGTTAAAAGTTAATTAAAAATAGCCCTACGTTACATGTGGCTTGTTGGGTTCGAAATCGAGAGGGCGTCATGCGGAAGCTTAAAATTTGCAAATCAGGAGATGATAAATCAGATGACAAAGAAAATAATACTAAAAATATATTATTGATATTGTTTGGTCAAACGACCTATATGTCAAAAATTAATATTGAAAAAAC
This sequence comes from Capsicum annuum, assembly GCF_002878395.1. Lineage (NCBI taxonomy): Eukaryota > Viridiplantae > Streptophyta > Magnoliopsida > Solanales > Solanaceae > Capsicum > Capsicum annuum. The sequence goes on along the minus strand of NC_061117.1, from coordinate 401,021 downwards.
ATAAAACCTATTGGGAGAAATCTCCCCCTAAACAAAGACTCTTTAATGACTACATTGTGGATGCTATTGTGTTATGGTATGAGAAGGTAGTCTTCTATTTATAGATGTTCAAAACCTTTCCTCCAAGAAAGAGGTTAGCCCAATATGGAAAAGAATTATATTTTTTCGTTTAGAAAAAGTAAAAGTAATTATGGTAATTTTTATTTTCATTCTAAGAAAAAAATAAAACTTAAATATAGTAAGAAAATCAGGACAAAAACCCTAACAATAACAAGCTAACAACCACAAAGTTGAGGCATAATTTCGCCAAAAATTAAGGTATATGTTGAATCTTTTTCTTAATTAAATTTGATTTGAAGTTAAATTGAGAAAGCTAAGGGTGTTTCAAAGTTGAAATTTTATTTGAATATATAAATATATATATATATATATATATATATATATATATAAACAAAATTAAAATTTTATGTGTTCTATCATTTTCTGAATATCTTATGAAGTACGTAACAAGTTAACAATTATGTTGATGCTTCCACTTGGTCATGTTTCCTAATCACTAATTAATGGACTTTGATGTATATATTTCTCTCTTGTAGATTTCCTAATAAATTTGTAAAAGCCACACTTGAAGTGAACGTCAAAAGATGACCACCAAAGATTATGATAAAATGAGACGATTACATACAGCTCTTTTATTGTGAACTAAATGTTTTTGATTCGAACCTTAGAAATAAAATTACTCGACATAAAAAAGTGCGTTACCTTTAAAGCAGGATAAATTTTCGACTCAAATATAGATTAGTCGATTCAGAAAATAAACAACAAAATACACCATGTGGAAAAAATAAATTTGGTAATATGTTTTATATAGTTTATGAATTTTTTAAAAAGTACATTCCCATAAAGATATATCTCAAAATCCAAAAAGATTATCAAGTTAAACTCTCAATACTTTTCCTAATTAAGGTATTTCTTATTTTGAGCTAATTCTACAACTTTGATAATATATTGTTGAGGATATTAATACCTTTCAATTATTTAATTATGACAACACCCTCCTTCAATAATGTGGTCCAAATAGAATCTTAATTTTTTTTTTCATATCAATATGATGAAAATAAATACATATTCAAATATAATTCAACCAATTTTATTAGGTAGCTTGACTTTGTTAAAATTCTTTCGAAGGCCCAAAGTGTGGCCCAACACATCTTACATCATTTAATTGATCCTCTTTTTAAAAGTATTTGTTTCAATTTAGTTATTTCATTAGTAAAATCAAGAGAATTTTTGTAACACCCCGTATTCAAGTACATATATTGACGTATTCAAGTACGTGTATTGGTCTTATTTATATGGAATTAATTTTATTTTATTTTATTTATACCGGAATTTGCCCGTCGATGGTTCCATACGAAGGTTATTGAATAATCTTTCCAACGATATAAAGATTTCCAAAAAAGGATAGGTTTCGGATATAATCGAGCACGTTCGAAACTATAAAACGGTGGCCGGGATATTGGGAATAGTAAATGTTTCCTGCACACAAGCTACTGAGGTCAGCCATTTTTTTGGATCAAATTTGAACGATCATAACTCCCTTAATATAATGAAATGGGAGAGCTTCCACCTATGAAAAGAAAGATATTTGAGTCTTCTTTCCAATGCAATTGGTTTCATCCAAATCCGACATCTGAGTAATGAGTTATACTCATTTTACTTCAGCCTCTCAAAACAGATTTTTAGGGTCAACTTCAAACGATCATAACTCCTTGTACAGGACGAACTGGGTGGCGTACTTTATATTAAATGAAATCCCTTTGAATTATCTTTCCAACGATACCAATTTCACCCAAATACGATATCGGAGGAAAGAGTTATGGTCGATTTACTTTAGCCTATCAAAACAGTCCACCATGGACAGATTCGGATTTACTTAAATTTTAAGGGCAATATGGTCATTTTCCA
>NC_061117.1:275875-396053 GCF_002878395.1 Capsicum annuum | reverse complement strand
TTGTGCTGATACAGGTAATTAGACCATATGCAACAAAGTGTTGTCCAAATTTTTGGTGACATGTAAGTGAAAGTACAGGTATTTGAACGGGTTCTCCCGGGCCTTCTCGGCTTCGGGTGCCAGTCCGGCCCGATGGGATTTTGGGGCGTGACAATTTTATTATGTTTTTTTAATAATACAACTATCATTAAATGACTACACAAGTATATATACTCAAATTTATATAATCTCAAAGCATAACTAATAAAACTTATTAATAAAATAAATTCCTAATAAATGAAGTTAAGAATGAAGTTAAGTGAACAATGACCAATAGTCAATTATTGACAATGATAGATATTATAGAATTATGAACTTCGTAGTTAACGTCCATAATAACATATAGTGAAGTTTGGTGAACGCCTTCAACTAGCTTCACATTAATTTATATATGAACTTCATAAATATAGTAAACTTTTTTAGCAGACACTTTATCGAAATAACTTTTCTACCTCACGAAAGTAAAGTAAAATTTGTGTAATTTTATGTTTTTTCAAACTCTATTCGTGAGATGTGACATTTCTTGGATATGTTGTTGTTGGTATAAATATTAAAGTTAAAACTTTTGTCTATGTAATTGGGGAGGTCATTAAACTTAAATGTTTAAAATTAGGAAAAATATTAAAAAAATACTTGAACTTTGATCAAATTTGCAGTTGAGCATAATATCTCATTCTGCCATCGAGAGACTTTAATAACTATATTGGAGGTGCATGAAATAAAATAGACATCTACCACTACCTTTATTAGTAGGTTAAGATTAAATAACTAAATTAAATGTTTTAGGATAGCATTTGACAAAGAATAAGGAATGCAATTATTGGATTAAAAATATGTGGTGCCAAATAATATATTAGTAAACTAATTTTCTTTATCCAAACCAAAACCAATAAAGAAAAAGACTATACTCGACGTCATATATTATTTTTCTAACATTATTAAACAATGTTTGTTTCAGTATATTTTTATGTTATTTTATCCTTAAAATTAATTAGTTTTGGAAATAAGCAATATTAATTGAATTGAAAAGAGTAAGATCAATAAACTATATTAGTAAACACAATTCTTATTTATAATTTCTTTAAGAATGTGTACAAGAGATATCCGATAACTAATATGAGACGAATAGAGTACTATTTTTGTAAAATTACAAATTATATAAAAAAAAGGTTTTAATATCGAAATATATAAGTTGACAAAGTAAACATATATATGTAAAATGCACTAATGCCTAAATCTAATCAACCATTTTTAGTATGGAAGTAGGTAAGCTGTACCATTTGCTACAATATTTGTAATCAAGACCATTTCAAAGTTTCTACCTAGATTTTAATTTTCTTTCATAGAAAATGTACATTATTAAATATCTTGGTGTAATTTAAGTTATATTTTTGATTAGTCATTATATTAGGTGAAAATGTACGTGTAAACTTTAGCTAACATAACACCTCATACGAATACGAACCTCTATCTGCAGATTAAATTATATCGATGATATAGAAAATTTTTATACGATCATTTTCTAAATGAATATAATTTAATTTTAATTAATTTTAACATCGGTATTTGCATCCTCCGAAATAGAATTATGAAGAGCAAATCTTATACTTTAATATGGTCAAACAATTTATGTTGGATAAATTTTGATTATGAAAATGTTTCTATATGTTGACATATAGACTTATTATAGTATCATATTTCTCGAAATTATTTTAGATTTACAACTCTAAATTGTAGTCTTTGTGGTTTAACTAAATTTCCAATATTATATTGATTGATATTTGAATATAATTGACTTCAATAATTCATTCGTAACCGTAATAATATCTCATAATAAATTCTTTCAACAAAAATGGATGATATATATCTATCTATCTATATAGTCTTTGACAAAAAGAAGAAACATTTTAAATTCTTATACCCTCTTTTATTATTATACTATATATATTATATATACAAAAAAAAAAAAAAAAAAACATTAATTTGCTATATTCCTCTTACCATATATCACCACCTAATCCTCTTGCCTTTGTCTATAACTTCTTACCAATTCTCAAACAAACCATACCATAAAATATATAGATTCATCTTAATTATACCTCTATACCAAAACCCTACCTTCTCATTTCTCTCTCTCTCCAAAGCCAAAAAGAAAAAAAGATAATGGAAATGATGAACAAATTACAAAATCATGATCATGATGAATTTATTTTTAGATCAAAACTTCCAAATATTTACATCCCAAATCATCTCCCTCTTCACAAATATTGTTTTGAGAATATTTCTCAATTTAGTTCAAGAACTTGTTTGATCAATAGTACCACGGGTGCAACATATAGTTATATTGACGTTGAACTTATTGCTAAAAGAATTGCCTTAGGTCTACACCAACTTGGCATCGAACAAAGAGATGTCATCATGTTATTGCTTCCGAATTCGCCCGAATTCGTGTTTGCATTCCTCGGAGCGCTGTTCCGAGGAGTGATATGCACGACCGCGAATCCGTTCTACACTCCATCGGAGATAACAAAGCAAGCGAAAGCGTCAAACGCGAAGCTCATCATAACACAATCTCTCTACGTTGATAAAATCAAGCGTTACGCGGAGGAAAATGAGGTGAAAATCATGTGCACGGACGACGATTCCACCCCCGACGATTGCCTTAGTTTTGCGGAGTTGTTGTTGAATTGTCAGAACGATATTCATTTATCTGATAGTGTAAAAATTCTTCCAGATGATGTAGCGGCTTTACCTTATTCGTCCGGCACGACCGGGTTGCCTAAAGGGGTGATGCTAACACATAAAGGACTAGTAACAAGTGTGGCACAACAAGTGGATGGTGAAAACCCTAATCTATATTTTCATAGTGAAGATGTGATTATGTGTGTGTTGCCATTGTTTCATATTTATTCTCTCAATTCCATTTTGCTATGTGGGCTAAGAGTTGGGGCAACTATTTTGATAATGCAAAAGTTTGAGATAAAAGGATTAATGGAGTTAGTGGAGAAGTATAAGGTGACAATTGCACCATTTGTACCACCTATAGTATTGGCTATAGCAAAAAGTCCATTGGTGGATGAATATGATTTGTCATCAATAAGAATGATAATGTCAGGGGCAGCACCAATGGGGAAAGAACTTGAAGATACTGTTAGAGCTAAATTGCCTAATGCCATATTAGGACAGGTAAAATCCTATACAAACTTTGGTTCTTACATTTTCTTTTAATATATATTTAGTATTTTATAAGAGTTTCAATTTCTAGTGTAATAGAAGAATTTTTGCACTCAACTATGTGGCCGGCCTAGTGATTGAGATAGATTTGAAAAAGAAAAAAAATATTAGGCGATCTTTTTACGTGTCTAAACTTTAGTAGACAGATTCATTCTGTTTGAAGGTATTTATGTATGAGTTAACCGATACATAGTGAAATAATTGAGGTGAGCAAAAATTGTTTCAAGTACCAAGATCATAAATTTACCATATAAGATCATAAACGCATTAGTAATTAAAAAAAAAAACACAAGGTACATAGTATAATAAGTCAAAGCACACTTGTGGTATTTTTTTTATTTTAATTTTATACTAACAACGTATATAAGTTAAGCGTTATACTAAATACATACGGTTCGCAAGGAGAAAACATGTAGTAGTATTTAGTTCACCTCTTTTATTTTTAGTCTATCTCTTAAAGAATGACACGTTTATATATTTAAAAATAATTTGAGTTTTTTACTTTTTATTTTCCATGTTATAAAAATCTCATTTTTATGGATTGTTTAATTTGCTTTTAGATGACATGAACATCAAATGTCAACATTTATCAAACAAAACGGCATTAATTATGGCAGAAAATATAAAGCTAGGAATAGGCCATATGTAATGACTATTTATGAGAAGGTAACATTATCATGTGCAATTTGTGCTAAAGTCTTAAACTAATGGTACTATTTATTGAATAGGGATATGGCATGACAGAAGCAGGTCCAGTACTATCAATGTGTCTAGCTTTTGCAAAACAACAATTTGAAGTCAAATCTGGTTCCTGTGGGACTGTTGTTCGTAACGCCGAGATGAAGATCGTCGATACCAACACCGGAGCATTTCTTCCCCGGAATCACGCCGGAGAAATCTGCATTAGAGGTGATCAGATCATGAAAGGTAATAATACTATATGTATTCATGTTCTTAATTCTAGTAAGTACTGATAGAGAAGGCACATAGTATTCATTGGCCCAATTAATATTTGGACCCATTGTTGTTTCTTGAGCCAAGTTTATAAATGGGCCTAAGGAAAAATGCAACAGTTCATTGGCCCAAATATGAATTGTCATTCATTTCCAACTCCATTTAATGTAACAATCGAACTTATATATACTGACAGTATGAAACCCTCAACTATGACTAAATTTGTTACGACACACTCTAACTTCACGGGGTCCCTATCACTCCCCTGAACTAAATTTTAGCATATTTTTGTCAACTTTTTTAGCTGACGTGACACCTTTGATGTGGATCCAATTTTATGAAATAAAGGTGTCACATCAGCACAAAAGTACGCTAATAGGAGTACTGCTGTGAAGTTACGTTGGAGTGTGTCGTCGCAACTTTGATCATAGTTCGGGGGTACTGAATGCTTATCTCGTTATGAAAATACTGAGTTTAATTTGAATGAATACGTACAGGATATCTTAATAACCCGAAAGCAACAGAGGAAACGATAGACAAAGAAGGATGGTTACATACGGGCGATATTGGATACATAGATGATGATGATCAAGTATTTATAGTAGACAGATTAAAAGAATTAATAAAATACAAAGGATATCAAGTAGCTCCTGCTGAATTAGAAGCTATGCTTATTTCAAATCCAAATATATCTGATGCTGCTGTTGTCCCGTAAGTCCCTTAAATTATCATTCGTCGTTAAAAATGATAAAATTAGTTTATGAAAATAATTCATCATGCATTATTGCATGCATGCAGGATGAAAGATGAAGTTGCAGGTGAAGTTCCTGTTGCATTTGTTGTGAGAGCAAATGGTAGTAAGATTTCTGAGGATGAGATCAAACAATATGTATCCCAACAGGTATATAAATAGTATCATTTCTTTATTAGTTCGTTCAAACTTGTGCAAACAGTCTCTTCCAGAAACGATAGGTAAGGCTGAGTGCGATAAACCCTAGCAATTCGGTCCTTTCCCGAACCCTGCATATAATAGGAGCTTTAGTGCACCGAGCGGGCTACCCTTTTTTATTAGTTCGTTAAAAGAAAAACGATATTTGTTTTTAATATTTAGAAATAATTTAAATATATGTCTGAAATGCAAGGTAAGGCTGAGTGTGATAAACCTTGTGATTCGGTCCATCTCCGAACCCTGCATATGTCAAGAACTTTAGTGCACTGAGCTACCTTTTTCATTTGTTCGTTAAAAGAAGAATGATATAGTATATATTTTGTTAGAGTTGTGACCCGAATTTTGTTGATCCAACCCTGAATGTTTCGCGATGCGACCCATGTTTGTGATTTTTATGGGGTCTGTGGTGGTAGCGTAGGGATGTATGGACCTGTATATTTTTGGGCTTAGGACTTATTTGTATGCACGTATTATATAAGTGCATTTAGTGGGTTCTTTTGGGTGTTCTGAAAATACACATCATTGAGACTATCGTCTTCACAATTGTACTCCTCTCCATTATAATGAATTCCTCGGCCTCTGCCCGTTTTTTTTCCCACAAGAATTTTCACGTAAATATGTATGTTCTTGCTTTTCTTTTTGCTTGTGGTTTGCTTATTTTGTCCGATTCGTAACATATTTTTTTTGTAATATTTAGAAATGATTTAATTATATGTGACTAAAAAGGATTATGTTGGACAGGTAATATTCTACAAGAGGATAAATAGAGTATTTTTCACAGAAGAAATTCCAAAAGCTCCATCTGGAAAAATACTTAGAAAAGATTTAAGAGCTAAGCTTGCAGCTGGAGGTTTAGCTAGTTGAATTTTGTTATGGAAATAAATATATATTAGCATATATATGAACTTTACTTTATGATATATAGGTATTTGTATAAATATTGAATGAAATTTGTATTCTGATAATTGTTCTGTATATTGAACCAATACATATTTGCATACATATACCATATCTATGTTGTGGTTGTTGTGGTTTTAAACGAAAGATATGTATAATATTCTCAAATATTATTTACACAAATGTAGAATTTAGTATAGTATGGTCACAGGTATAGAGTTTTCTCTGACAAATAAAATAGTAGAAATGTCACATATGAATTATGATAGAACTTAGCGACTAAAAATCTAAGTTGCAAAATTAGTTCATGAAAATATGATTTGTTCATCTCGCTCGAGTTTGAATGAGTCATTTGTTAAGTAACTCCGCTTTAATCAATCTAATTCAGTCCAAGTAATCTTTCGCCGGATGGTAATAACCAACCAAACTATTACTTACGATCATTTTAACCCTCTTAAATTCAGCTCGCCCAGCTCATTTAAAACCTCCAACTATGGGTAATGATTTACAACGCTTTAATCAAGTCTTAGCTTAAGAAAAAAAATAATCACAAAGTAGGCCACATCGCACTAATGCTTGTGTTATAATAATCTCATAATTTATCTCGATATTATAATATTCAACCAATCAAATGGCTAATCTTATCCAATCGACCAAACAACTTTATTGAAATACTAATTGGAATTGAAATGCTAATTAAGGTTGTGTTTTAGTTCAACTTGTTTAATCTGTCTTTTAACTTAAATCACTTACGTAATGTTAATAATTACAAAATGTTTGGTCTCAAATGGCATATTGATTGTGATATTGTACAAACATTCCATTCCCAAAAATAAATATTTCACCCCCATTATTCTTTAGAATTTGACACATTACCCTCCCAACTTTATGAAGATTACATAATCACCACCACAAGTTTGACATTTTTTACATTTGTTTTGATCCCCTTAGCTTCATGTGGGGTCATTTAGTTGGGAAAGAGTTAAATAATTAATCCGAGATCAGTTATTTTAGGATTAGTTATCCTATCATGTATATGAGATAACTTATCGCATCACTCAGGGGCAGAGCTACCCTTTGGCGAGGGGTCTGAACCCCCTTCGGTAGAAAATGATACTATTTATACATGGTTAAAATTATTTTTTATGTGTATATAGTAGATGTTGAACCCCCTTCGATTTGTTCGCCTTGTTCGCCTGTTATATATTCTAAACCCCCTTAATGAAAATTCTGGCTCCGCCACTGCCATTACTATGGTACAAATTGTGGGATAAATTATCTCGGGACTAACTAATACCTTCAACCAATTCCGGGATAAAATAATATAATTCTGTATTTTATCTCGAGATTATTATACCTTATACCTCACACCAAAGGTACCCTTTATAGTTTAGGGGCTTTAGACGTCGTTGATTTCATTGCTTGTTGTTTTGTCTGCAGAAGCTTCTCAAGCTCAAGCGTTTACTTTTCTAGTTAGAGACCAATGCCTTAGGGCTAAAGTGGAATCCGCAAAAGGACCTACAAACTTAAATAAATATCTAATCAATGCGTTTCCCAACTAGAGAAGTTGTTTTTGAAGTAGCCAGATCGAAACTATGCGTTTTTGGGATCTGCGTGCAATTAGAATATAGATGAAGTGCTCTATAATTTAATATTTTTTTAGGCATATATGAATGAATATCACTTGGTACATTAGATATAAATTTTCTTTAATCTGCTAGCTATGGTTGATTTGATTTACATAGATGAACAAACTTAGGTGCTGATATAATTAATTTTGACAGGTTCAGAAAATGAAGCTACTATTGGAGAGTCATCTCATGTGAGTTTTAATTAGTTAGGTACAATTATATGACCAAATGACAATGAATTATTTTGTACTATTACAATAATTATGTGGATGCCAGTCATGATAAAACACAATCAAGAAAAAAGTTAGGGAAATTAATATTGTCAGAATTACTAACGTACATAAGCTAAAATACATAGTACAATAATTATATACAAAACATAAGAAATGTTAATTTTTGACAAGACGTATCAAAAATGTCATTAGCTAAGAAAACCAGGGGCGGATGCAGCTTACTGTTATTGAGTTCATCTGAACCTAATATTTTTGACATCGGAGTATAAATTTCATTTGTATGAATTTCCTAAAAATGCTTCGTAATATTAAATATATAATTGATCCAATGTTAAAAATCTTAAATGCTGGATTCGCCTCCATAAGAAACGACGTCACAATGAATATTATTATTAGCTATCGAGCAATATAAATAGAGAAACATAAGTAAATGAAATGATCAATTATTTTGCATTTATTCCCATTAAAACTTCAATTATTAAACTATTTATCAAGCTTAGCGGTTATCAAATGAGTTGAAATTTCAAGCCTCAAGGTAGAGTGGTTTTAAAGAAACCACATACTCCCAGATTATTTTGAAGGTTGTTAGAATTTATTTGATTTTTGATATATGTAATTTAAAATATATCACAATATTTCTGTAATTATAATTTTTTTTTTTTTAATCTCTTGTCCCTTAATAGATGGTGCAATGAAAAGATTGTACTTGTGAAGACATTTCTTTTATATGCATGCATGGATAATGACTAATAATGTCTCATAAACCTTTTTTCTCGCACTCTTATTCGGTATGATAATTCAATATTTTGGAGTAATGGAGAAGGAATCTCGATCATTCCATCATAATTGAGTTGATGTAAATCTAATTATGACATTTCTAACACTTGAAAAGTGGGGGTCCTTTTCAAGTTCGTGTAGTCATTTTAATTAAGAAATGACTTTTCAAGAGTAAGATAAGCCAATATAATGTACATATGTAAAATTATATCTCAATAAATTTGGATGTGATTCTAATTAATCCTCAAAATATATAACGATTCACCTATTTATTAATTTTTCCTATTTTGACCCGTCCATTTTAACAATTAAAATTATTTAGGTTGATATGCAAGTCAAATTAATCTATGATTTAAGTTGTCATTAATTTTTTTTCAAAGAAATTCACATAAGTTGATCGTGAAAATAATTTAGGCACTGATATAAGGAAGAACACTACAAAAAGAAGGGCATTTTCCATGACATATATATATATATATATATATATATATATATAAGAGATAAAACAAAGTTGGATTTCAACATCAAAACCACAAAATCCCATGAAGAAAAGAGTGACAGAAAATAGTGGCTGAAATAAGTCAAAAACAAAAAGATATTTGGTATTAAAACATGTTTATTTTTTCAAGAACAACGTACCGTAATGTTTCACCTCACTAAAGTAATTATTGAAGAAAATTAAATAGGTAAATGTCCAATTAGTCACGCTCCAAGTTCATTACATGTATAGTTTAATTCGTTATAACTTAACATATATCACGAATCATGTCACGCTCCAAACTCATTTCATGTATAGTCCGCTATAAGTTATCATATATCACGAATTATGTCACGCTCCAAGTTTATTTCATGTATAGTCTGCTATAACTTATCATATATCACGAATTATGTTACGCTCCAAGTTCATTACGTGTATAGTCCGCTACAGTTCGACAAATTCCACTGTTAATTTTTTATCGAGCTATAACTTATTATTCATCTTTTTATGATATTGGTTAAATATATATATAGTGTTATGAAAAAGAATTGATGTCTTTAATGTTGTCTTGGAATCTCATGGACTAAGTGTATGTATATATATATATATATATATATATATATATGTTTCAAACAGGTAGTATTATATATTAATTATGAGATTATGTTTGTTGTATATGACAGAGACAGAAGTCACCATAATTATAGCCGACAAGGCAAGATTAATTAATATTATATATTATGATTAATATTTGTCACAAACAATTAAGAAATAGTCCAGGTGAGCCCATTCTTTTTTGTTATATAGCTAGAGGGCAAAAATTAATATATAGTGGGATATTGATTATTTTCCTGTTTTTCTACAGCTCAAGGCACATCCCCCATGTGCTTTGTGCTCAGTTTATCTTCATTCCTAGCTAGTGGGTTTGATCAAATCCCATTTTTGACTCACAAAAAAAAAAAATAAAAAAAATATCATTAATATTAATTTGATAGTTTATGTGATTGGAATTTACTTTACTTCAGATCCATAATTTACCTTAAAATTATGATCTTACTTCATTTCTTGATAGTAATAATGTTGCGGAAGATTAATTGTTATAGACCAAATGGGAACGCAAAATCCAAAAGATTAGTTTGATAGGTGGAAGAATTCATTTAGCCTATAAACCCATTATTAGCGTAGCTTTACTTATCCTGCGTGGACAATTAGCATATGACAATCGCCCTCACTTGAGAGTTGAGAACCAACGACCTTGTTGGTCACGACTGACCCCCCTCTTGCGTCTTGCGCCTAGGCAACCACTCCGAGTCACGGCTGACCCCCTTTTTTTGTCCAGGCCACCAATTCGAGTCACGGTCCACAAGCCCCCTCTTGAGATCCAATGACCACGTTGGTCATGACTGGCAACCCTCTCTTAGATCCAGCCACCACTCCGGGCACACAGGCTATCACTCCGAGTCGTGGTATCAACTTTAACACAATTCAAATTCCACTAATTTCTCTAATTTTATATAAAGCTGCAATTCAAATCCACTACAAATATCAATTAAGATACAATTAACAAAAAAGAATCTCGTACAATATAATTAGGATGTGATTTGTGGAGTTTAATCACTAATTCTTCAATTTATAGTGATAATTATATCGATACATTTTAATTCTCGAAATACAATGTACTACTATTAGAATAACAATTTTATGGCCTGACATTTCCTAGTAACTATTTAATGAATCTAGTTGATTCTTGTAAAGCGTAATTAAGCAATAAATATTTAGTGTTCTAGCACCCGTTAGATCTGACACAAATTAGGTATAATTATATAAAAAATGTTTTAAAATGGTATAGAATGGATAAAAGCACCCCTTACAACCAAGAAGATAGTTGGGTGTTTTGATTTTCAAGCGAAACGCTTTAGTTTGACAACTATATAATATGTGTGTTCGAACTACCCATCAAACATTTACAATTCCTAAATTCTGAGTCCGCCACGGATCGGAGTGGACAGCAAAGTAAGGTGGAAACACTTGTGTGGCGTACATGCAAGATAATAGAAGGGACCCATAAAAGTAATGGAAGTGAGTTATGTACACTATATATAAGTCACATCTACATTTCCCAGAAATGAACTTGCCTTTTTCTGGCTCTGAATTCTAGTTACTTCATAAATGGCATCAATCACATTACTCCATGGACAATGAGTCATCATTATATCATGACATTATATTCATTATCATTGTGTTATACTGTCAAGAAAATTGATGATCCCCAAGTCATCCTCATTCCTGTCAGTGTATATTGGAGTGTACCTCTTTCTCTCCGTCTCGAAATAAGTGTTGCTAAAACGTTTTAACATACTATTCTATCTCAAAGTAAGTGTCAATATTAATATTCCTTTCATCTCAAAATAAGTATCGTTGACGAATATTAATTAACATGTCCCTCTGTCTCAAAATAAGTATCATTAAAGGGTATTAATATTCCCTCCGTCTCAAAATAAGTGTCGTTAACGGGTATTAACATGCCACTCTGTCTCAAAATAAGTGTTGTTAAACGGTATTAACATGCCTCTCCGTCTCTATCGTTAAAGGGGATTAATATTCCCCCGTCTCAAAATAAGTATCGTTAAAGGGGATTAACATTCCCTCTGTCTTAAAATAAGTGTCGTTAAAGGATATTAACATGCCACTCCACCTCAAAATAAGTGTCGTTAAAGGGTATTAACATGTCACTCCGTCTCAAAATAAGTATCATTAAAGGGTATTAACACTCCCTTCGCCTCAAAATAAGTGTCGTTAAAGGGTATTAACATTCCCTCCGTCTCAAAATAAGTGTCGTTAAAGGATATTAACATGCCACTCCACCTCAAAATAAGTGTCGTTAAAGGGTATTAACATGTCACTCCGTCTCAAAATAAGTATCGTTAAAGGGTATTAACATTCCCTTCGCCTCAAAATAAGTGTCGTTAAAGGGTATTAACATTCCCTCCGCCTTAAAATAAGTGTCGTTAAAGGGTATTAACATGCCACTCTTTCTCAAAATAAGTGTTGTTAAAGGGTATTAACATGCCACTCCGTCTCAAAATAAGTGTTGTTAAAGGTTATTAACATGCCACTCTATCTCAAAATAAGTGTCGTTAAAGGATATTAACAGTCCCTCCATCTCAAAATAAGTATCGTTAAAGGGTATTAACATGCCACTCCATCTCAAAATAAGTGTCGTTAAAAGTTATTATCATGCCACTTGAACCTACGTTACAATCCCTTAGAAATATCATTTTATTCATTTTGAAGAATTCGATACGAATAAAACAATGTCTCTAAAAAGTGTGAGCAATATTCAATATTTTCCGTCCGGTCGAATAATTTTTGAGGTCCATACATTATTACTAATTTTATATAATTTCGATATTTGTAAATTATTTTCTGTTTTCATGTAATTTCTAAATTTTTATGTGCATTTTCAACGGAAAAATTACTTGACTCATTGTCCATTTACTTTGAATTAAAGATAATATGAGCGAATTAAGATACTCATTTGATGTGAATTTTTTGGATTTTGTTATTTCTATGTACTTACATATATCTTTGTTGTGATTTACAATTATAATGAATTTGTCCAATTGTTGTCAATTAGCAGACAAATCTTGATTTTTAAAAGTTGTTAATGCTAAGATTTTGTTGGGAATTAAATCCAAAACACATCCATCAATTAATGTAGTAAGACTCCACTCCATTGAACTATTATGAACTAAATTACTTTAACTTTAAAGAGGAAAAATGAACATGACTTGCTTAATTAAAGTTAAAGCACATGTTCCTAATCAAATTATAACTAGCTAGACCCCCTTAAATATATATAAGAGGGTCCTATTAGGGCTACAAATTAAAAGCAAAGAATACTATTACACGACACATTGTATTATGGTACTATTAATTATGGGCAGTGTGGTCAGAAAATGAAACATGTTTAGGACTACATGGTACAACATAATGAGTTTGCTATTGCACCTCTACACCATACATAAAATTCTGCAATGAATTATTTTATTGCAGAATTTGTCCAGTCAAAGTTGATTATCTTAATCACTAATTAGTTTCTTTAATGGGAAAAAATCAATTGCAAGATGTTAGATCACTTAGAAGCCTATATATTAATTTGTCCATTAGGTGATAACTAAAAGGACCTAATTAGCTAAAACCAAAGTTTTGATTGGACTCATGATTAGATGGCCTATTCATATAGTTTCACAACTAAAAGGAAAAAAACAAACGACTGTTACGTTACATTAGTGAATGTTATGATAAGCAACCCACAAGGAAAAATCAAGTAAGGTGAAAATCCTTGACGAAAAAAATCACGAGCAGAGGTAGATGAATTTCACTATAATAGAGAGGAGTATAATGAGGAGAATGACATATTTTCTGAACATTCAAAAAACGACCCACTAATTACACATATATAATATGTGCTTATAAATAAATCATAGGCCCAAAAACATACAGGTCTATACCGCCCTCCGGGATCGGGCCACCACAGACCCCATGAAAAATCACAAACATATGGGTCGCACCGTAAATTTTTCAAAATCGAATCAACAGAATTTGAGTCACAAATTCAAACAGTGAAGAAGAAACGTAACGTAGTGGGGTGACAATTATTCCTTCATCCCTTAATGAGAGGTCACGTTTAGTGTCTCTAAATAATAAGGAGTTATCTTCGTTAGAAAGTATTTTTTCACTAAATATAAAATTTTTCGATATCAATTTATATTTAGTCAAATTTCAATAGAGATATTACATTAAAATATTATATGAAGTTGTAGAGAACATGGGAAATTTGATAGGACCGACAAGTGAGTCGAATGCTGCTTTTAGTGGAGCTGTGGAGGTGACAACAATTTGATTCCCTACTCTTTTTGCAGCTATTTTGTCTCTCTCTCTTATTCTTAAATAAAATAATTAAATAAATAATGAAAAAATACAATTTTCTTCTCTTCTTCAATAGTTTAAACTTTTATTAAATACTTACTAACATTCATCAAATGGAATTAAAAAGAAAGATTTACATATATATATGCTCATAGTTAAATAATTTTTCCACTATCATTAACTAATACATTATGTTACTATGTTATAAAATTTTATGTTTGTTTTAAGTTATTACTACATATGAAGTATTTTTCTATCAACTATAGATCGGTTGAAAATTATTAAAACCATTTAAGTTAAAAGTAATAGTGTTCATATTTAATACGATAAATCAAATTATTTTTATATAAGTCAATTAAGCAGCTAGCTAGGAAGAAGCGTGACGAATGAAAACTATTAAAACAAGCATATTGTAAACATATATACAATATTAGTATAAGTTTCTTTCTCTCGACCAAATATGTAATTTTCATTATTAGTAGATCCACAATAATAGTTTTATACTATGAGCATATAAAAATAGTAAATCTTTAGCTCTTCTTCTTTCTCTCTCTATTATTACATACACATATACACTCATAATTTCCCTATATATACATTTGGTCCCCCTTCACTTCCCATAAACCTAATTTCAACTCACCAATTTCACTAAGCAAATAATACTCACAACAAAAAAACCCTATCAACTTCTTCTTCTTCTTCTTGTTCTTGAAATTGTTAGCCATGAGTTATGAACCAAACACAACCTTAAACCTAAGCCTATCAAGAAATGAGATTTTACTTGATCAATCTTCGTCATCGTCGTCGTCGTCCCCCTTAAGTCCAAATGAGCCACGTATTTTCTCATGCAACTATTGTAGAAGAAAGTTTTATAGTTCACAAGCTCTAGGAGGGCATCAAAATGCACATAAACTTGAAAGAACCCTAGCCAAGAAGAGTAGGGAGATGACTACATCGTCCCTTCTGCCTCATTCTGGTTGGTCCAATAATAATAACAATAACAACAATAATAATAATAATCAGACCAGTGGCTCGTTGAGCCCTAGTGGTCCGAGCCATGGCGGTCGTGGTTATGGTTATGGTCATGGTGCTAGGTTTGTTACTAATAATGATATAATGAGGTATGGAAGAAGAGAAATGGTGATAAATTATGGCTCTATGAAAAATGGTGAGAGTGTTCATCAAGAGGATTTTGGTCACCTTGATTTGTCCTTAAGGCTTTGATCATCATCACTTTTTTTTTTTTTTTAATTTATTTGATTTTTACTTGAAGAAATTATTGTAATTTTAATCTCCTTTTGATCCTATTTTGAGGTGGTTAGTTAATTAATTAATTCTAATCAAGGGAGGTTGAGTTCTTAAAATTGATGAATATGCATCATGTGTTAGTGATTTTGACGAAATTCATCTTTAAAATCCTATAGGATTCCCCAAAAATTGAGTAAATAAAATTCTTTTAGTATTGACTTTGTTGTATCCTGAAAGAAAATTGCTTTGTTTTTCCAAAATTCATATATAGGAACATCTCCGTAAGGAAATTCGATTCAAGCATCATAAAGTCCTTGATTTCGTTCTTCTTTCTACATTTCTCTATAATATGATCGGTATCCGATACGACACATTGTTGTTGTATTAGCTAGGTTGTGCACAAATCGAATCAATTCGAGTATTCAAATCGATTCGAAGAGTTTGGTTTATTCGATTTGAATTATACAAATATGAATCGATTTACGAATTCAATTTTAGAATATCTTGATTTTCGAATTGAATTTGGTTATGGGTGTTTGCAATTCAAGTATATGGTGTGTATGATTCAGGGGAATGGAGAGATTGACGATGATGTCACTCATCGAAGTACTGGGCTAGGGTGGATGAAATGGAGGCTTCTCGCTTTTGGTATCTAGTGCGACAAAGAGGTATCTCCTAAACTCAAAGACAAGTTCTACAGAATGGTGGTTAGACCAGCTTTGTTGTATGGAGCAGAGTGTTGAACTGTCAAGAAGTCTCACGTCCAAATGATGAAGGTGACGGAGATGAGAATGTTACGGTGGATGTGTAAGTGTACTAGGAAAGATAGGATTAGAAATGAGGTTATCCGAGATAAGGTGGGAGTGGCTTCCGTGGAAGCCAAAATGAGGGAAGTGAATTTGAGATGGTTCGGCATGTGATGAGGAGGGGCATTGATGCCCATGTATGGAAATGTAAGAGGTTGACTAGGGGTGAATTCAGGCGAGGTAGAGGTAGACCGAAGAAAATATTGGAGGGAGGTGATTAGACATGACATGGAGTAGCTTCAGCTTACCGAGGACATGACCCTAGATAGGAAGGTGTGGAAGAGGCAGATTAGGGTAGATGGATAGTAGGAATGAGTGCGTCAATGCTAGTAGGTACGAGGATTTTGTTATTCGTGTTAATAACTATAGTACTAATATTATTTCAAAATATTGTATTGTTTATTGTATTACTTAGTGAGTCCTGTTTATGATTATTGGGTGCGGTAATTTCTAATATTGTATCTTGTACTTTTACTATATATTCCTTTTCTAAATTGTTTTATCTTGAACAGGGGTCTATAAAAAAAACTTCTCTATCTCACCTCTGAGGTGGTGGTATAAGCTGCGCACACTTATCCTCCCCAGACTCGCTTAGTGGGACTATACTGAATATGTTGTTGTTATTATTGTTGGTGGTGTGTATGTGTATTGGAAAGTAGATGTATTGGAAAATAATATTTTTAGAAAGAAAATGAATGGGCTAAGACACTTGGGCTACAGTGAGTTGCATAGAAGTGGGCCTTGTTCATTAGAAACAAGCCCATATGTTTCTAGTGGCAAGAGTATTCAATATACAAAAAACATACAAGAAGAAGCCAATGGAATTCAATAATATCAATTCTATTATGTATATATAACAATGTAATTTTAATTTTATATATACAATAATATAGTTTTTTTATAAAAAAGGTTGAGATGAAATTCTTGCGGTGCCCTTAGCTCTACTAGATAACCACTCCCTTAGACTCGAACAACCTAAAAGAGGACTCGAACCTCCCCGCTTTTTAGAGCGAGCCCTCCTAGACTTATTCCAATCCAAGATAGAGTTATAGTATAGCTTACGGGTTTTGTAGGATTTTGTAGCTCTGATCTAAATTTTGTATGATCCATAAATACAGATTATTAATTTAAAAACTAAAAAACATAAAATCGTGAATCCATAAAATTCTAATCATGATTTCGGGTCTGATTATTTCCCAAATGTTTTTTCGATAAAGGCATAAGCTTTTTGTAGTTATGGAGTAATTATATTTATACATCTTTTTCCTAGTGAATTGGTCAACAAGTTCCTTAGTTGGTGGTGTGAACAAAGTTTAGAGAAGTGAAGGAACCAACAACATAACTTGCTGGCTAGTTTGTCGATGCTCATTCAAAATTTAAATTTTATAAATTCAATTATTTGAAATGTCAGAATTCATATGATTTTATGATGTTCAGTTAAACTATATCGAAGATAATATTAATTAAGAAAATCACACTTTAGTTATTGTTTTAATATTAGAGTCAAACTCAAATGTTTTAGTTAAGAATAAAATAAATATTTGTATGCTCGCATAGAGTGCATCGCCCAACAATCTTTGGTCTTATGCTTTTATTAACGTGTCTTATCATAGTAAACACACGTCAACATATAGCTAGTGAAACGTGTAGTAACAGTCTCAATAAATAATGCGATTCAATTAATCAAAAATAGAACTCCAAATTTCACCATCTTGATAAGAAAAAAAAAAAAAGTTTAGGCAATGACACTAGTAGATTTACAACTCTCAAATTCATTAATCTTTTGCATTCTAATTCCTTTTCTCTTCTTCAAATTCAAGAAAACAAGAAATAATAATGCCCTTTTGTCAAGTGGTAAAATACCAAAATCATATCCTATTATTGGTTCCTATTTTTCCATTTTGGTAAATCAGGAGCAACGAGTTCAATGGATATCTGATATTATCCTTAGCACCCCTAAACTTACTTTCACTCTCATTCGACCCCTCAATTTGCATTCTATTTTCACTGCCAATCCATCTAACGTCCAACATATACTCAAAACAAACTTCTCTCTTTACCAAAAGAAATCAAATAGTGTTCTGGCAGATTTTCTCAGGAATGGCATTTTTAACGCCAATGGTGATATATGGAAGTACCAAAGGAAAGTTGCTAGCCACGAATTCAACACGAGGTCCTTGAGAAAATTCGTTGAAACTGTCGTTGATACTGAACTCTCCGAACGTTTGATTCCAATTCTTGCCAATGCTGCTGCTGAGGAAAATGTTCTTGATCTGCAAGACATTTTACAAAGGTTTGCGTTTGACAACATTTGTAAAATTGCTTTTGGTTATGATCCTGGCTACTTGTTACCGAACCTGCCCGAAGCAGAATTCGCAGTTGCATTTGAAGATTGTGTTCGCCTAAGTAGCGAAAGATTCGCGCTTCCCTGCCCAATTATCTGGAAAATGAAACGCGCTCTTAATATTGGATCGGAAAAGAAATTGCAGATAGCAGTTCAACAAGTACGTGAATTCGCGAAAAGAATAGTGAGAGAGAAACAGAGGGAGCTGAACGACAAGTCATCGCTCCATTCAGCTGATTTGTTATCAAGATTCTTGAGTACAGGGAATTCTGATGAAGATTTCGTTACTGATATCGTGATAAGTTTTATATTGGCAGGACGTGACACGACTTCAGCTGCATTAACGTGGTTTTTTTGGCTGATTTCAAAGAATCCAGAGGTGGAATTCGAAATCTTGAAAGAAATTGGAGAAAACGCAAATGATTCAGTGGTCTTATACGATGAAGTGAAGAGCATGATGTACACTCATGCTTCGCTATGTGAAAGCATTAGATTTTACCCACCCGTACCAATGGATTCAAAAGTGGCAGCGAAGGATGATGTATTGCCGGATGGCACTTTTGTGAGAAAGGGTACGCGGGTGACTTATCATCCTTACGCGATGGGAAGATCGGAGGAAATATGGGGAAAAGATTGGGCTGAATTTAAGCCAGAGAGATGGTTGAATAAGGACCAAGTGACAGGGAATTGGACGTTTGTGAACAAAGATGCATACTCATATCCTGTGTTTCAAGCAGGGCCAAGAATCTGTTTAGGGAAAGAAATGGCGTTTTTGCAAATGAAGAGGGTGGTGGCTGGTGTTCTGCAGCGGTACAAGGTGGTTCCGGTGGCAAAGAAAGGGGTAGAGCCGTTGTTCATATCGTATCTCACCGCTAAGATGAAAGGTGGTTTCCCTGTTACTGTTGAAGAAAGGATGTAGGAATACCACAACATTTAACCTCACATACTCTTATTTATAGAAGTAAGTATTAATTATAATTAACAACATATTAGTCTTCTTTTTTCTTTTTTTTTTTTTTTGCAATATGTGAAGTTGGATGTTGTTGTAAAGTTTTATTTATTAATATGAAGTTTGAATGATTTAATTTAATATGAAGTTGGATGCCCTAGCTCCGTTAATCACCATTGATGTAGCTACATTGATCCAAGATTGATCACTCGAGCATCCTACGTCAAAAATTATATTATGCATGTAAAAAATAATATTACGTATGTATGTCAAAGGTGTGTGTATACATACCTAAATTTTAAACACCCTTAACAAAAGGTAAAAGGTTAGTTTGTTGGTGCATCGTCCATGCACGCCCTCTTAGACATTTATTAGTATTTCAAAGCATCATTAAATAAAATTAATTTAATAAAATACACTTTTAATTAAAAATAATTTTAAGGAGTGTATGTACCAAGTCAGCAATCGCCAGGTAAAATGAACAAAGGATTATTTCCCACATGTTTTCTATAAAGACATGGATGACATCTCTTCTTGATGACTAACTTACTTCATCCCAAAGATATCAAAGATGGAGACATTTAATTTTCCAGTTTCTTAACTAAAGATTTTGAATTTGTTCATAATGATCAAATTATATCTGATTTTGTTTCCACCTTCTCAGTTATTCTCGATATAATTTTTAAATATTGAATTTTTCGTTATTTGAATCATCTGTTCCCGTTATTTATAATTATTTATCATTTAATGAATAACTGATAAAAAATCCATTATATAATTGTACTCAATTTTGATCCCCGAAAAAAAAAAAAAAAAACTTCTTCAAGTATATGGACTATCTAGAAAAATATGAAGTAATGGGTGACGTTACGTACTTTGGATTATTTCTTTTCGAAAGAGAAATGTAGGGATTTTATATTTGGAACATAATCAATTTTGATGGTCGGGTTCACACGTGGGAACTTTCATTTTGTATTTTATATCATAAGAGTAACTATAGTTGGACTATATGTCTTTTTTCTAGTGGATTGGTCAACAATATCCATATTTGGTGGTGTGAACAAATTAGAGAACTGAAGGAAACAACAACATAACTTTGCTAGCTAATTTACGTAGCCAGAATCAGAATTTGAATTTTATTAATTTAAGTTCATTTTGATTTTATGGTTAATGGTTAGCAAACCTATTTTTCAAAATTTATTAATTTAAACGAATCAACAATTAAAGTACTAGACGCCACATACGTTAATGAGTTTCAGCTTTCAATAGATTATTATTTTTTAAACTATTGAAGAGTATGCAAGGAAAAAATGTCTTTACAAGGTTGCATCATGTTCTTATATAATATGTTTGGAAATTATTTTAAAGAAAAGTAGACGTAATTTTGAAGTAGACATAAAACATTTGGATAACAAAACAAGTTATTACAAATTAATTAATTAATATTGTTTGGTTAATTAAGCTCCAATTGTATGGAGTTTAAGGAAATTTTGAATTTGGAAGGGGTCAAACATAGAGAAAAAAATTCACATTTCTTGACGTGCATGTCAGCGAAAGTCACACTTAGCTGAAACATTATTGACAATTATTTTAAAAGAAGACATTATGATTAATTAATTCCTTTCTTTTCATATAAATAAAGTGAATTACTAACCTGAGTTGTGATATAGTAGTGGAATTATTTTACTTTTAATCAGAGGTCTCGACTTTAAATTATAGGTATCGAGATAATTCTGATGAGAACGCTATCCCTAAATAAATTCAGTTTGTAATCTGAATTAATTAAAATTTCAATGTGAATATCAAAAATCGTATGAACCTAAAAATAAACAAATAAAGTGAATTAGCTGCCTACGGCCTACGTTACATCATTCCATATTTGAAATTTATACCAAGTCAATATAATAATTAATCCATCACATTATTGGCTATGGCTATGACTTTTTTCCTTCTGTATTAAAGCGTCTATAATGACATAAGATGCGTGTAGCAATTTCACTAATATTATAATGATAATGACATTCCAAAATGTTGTATAAATAATCATTCATCATTCTCAACTTCAATTCATTATCAATTCTAACTCTTCTTTCCATTAATCAGAAAAGAAAAAACCAAACTCCAAAATGGCACTAATAGACTTGCAACTCTCAAATTCACTACTCTTTTGCCTTGTTCCGTTTCTCTTCTTTCTCTTGATCAAATTCAAGAAAACAAGAAATAATAATAGTAAAATACCAAAATCATATCCTATTATTGGTTCCTATTTTTCCATTTTGGCAAATCAAGAACAACGAGTTCAATGGCTATCCGATATTATCCTTAGCACCCCTAAACTTACTTTCACTCTCATTCGACCCCTCAATTTCCAAACTATTTTCACTGCCAATCCTTGTAATGTCCAACACATGCTCAAAACAAACTTCCCTGTTTACCAAAAAGGCGAATTTTCAAATAGTACTCTATCAGATTTGCTTAGTAATGGCATTTTTAACGTCGACGGTGATATATGGAAGTACCAAAGACAAGTTGCTAGCCACGAATTCAACACGAGGTCGTTGAGGAAATTCGTTGAAACCGTCGTTGATACTGAACTCTCCGAACGGTTGATTCCAATTCTCGCCAATGCTGCTGCTGCTGCTGAGAAAAAAGTGCTTGATTTACAAGATATTTTACAAAGGTTTGCGTTTGACAACATTTGTAAAATTGCTTTTGGTTATGATCCCGGATACTTGTTGCCTAACCTACCTGAGGCAGAATTCGCAGTTGCATTTGAAGACTCCGTTCGCCTAAGCAGCAAAAGATTAAATCTTCCCTATCCACTTATTTGGAAAATGAAACGCGCCCTTAATATTGGATCAGAAAAGAAATTGAGGATTGCGGTTCAACAAGTACGTGAATTCGCGAAAAAAATAGTGAGAGGGAAACAGAGGGAGCTGAACGAGAAGTCATCGCTCGATTCAGCTGATTTGTTATCTAGATTCTTGAGTACAGGGCACTCTGATGAAGATTTCGTCACTGATATCGTGATAAGTTTTATATTGGCGGGACGTGACACGACTTCAGCTGCGCTGACATGGTTTTTCTGGCTGATATCGAAGAATCCAGAAGTGGAGTCCGAAATCTTGAAAGAGATTGGAGAAAAAACAGACGATTCAGTAGTCTTATACGATGAAGTGAAGAACATGATGTATACTCATGCCTCGCTTTGCGAAAGCATGAGATTTTACCCACCAGTACCAATGGATGGAAAAGAAGCAGTGAAGGATGATGTCTTGCCAGATGGTACGTTAGTGAAAAAGGGTACGAGGGTGACTTATCATCCTTACGCAATGGGAAGATCGGAGGAAATATGGGGGAAAGATTGGGCTGAATATAAGCCAGAGAGATGGTTGAATAAAGACCAAGTGACAGGGAATTGGATGTTTGTGAGCAAAGATGCATACTCATATCCCGTGTTTCAAGCAGGGCCGAGAATCTGTTTAGGGAAAGAAATGGCGTTTTTGCAAATGAAGAGGGTTGTGGCTGGTGTTCTGCAGCGGTTTAAGGTGGTTCCGGCAGCGGAGAAAGGGGCGGAGCCGATGTTCATATCATATCTCACGGCGAAGATGAAAGGAGGTTTCCCTGTTACTATTGAAGAAAGGAAATCATAACAAGTCCTTATAGCCAAAAAGTGATCAAAAGCAGTTTTTACAGTATGCTTTTTTTAATTGTTTTGCTTTTTTTCAACTATGCCAGTACTATTGATTGTAAAATTAGTATGTGTACTAGTTTCAATTCTATTTTGTTAATCATCATTCATGTGATATAAAGTTATATATAACTGATTTTTGTCTGTTTGGACGGGATTGGATTGAAAAAGAAAAAATTAAATTCAGAATGTCATATTGTACAAACTATATATGTTAATGATTGGCACGAGTCGATAAGGTATTAATCCATTAGATTAAAATTAAACACCAAACCTAACTTTCAAACAATTAATAGCCAAAGGTGTATGTCTAAGTGTTCAATTATATAAAGTAATTAAAGAAATTGAGTTAGCTAATCCATCCTTCATTTAATGTCTCTATTGGGCTTTTGGGTCGAGCTTAGTATCTTTTCCATTTGACAAAAGAAGTGGGCTTTATGATAATAACCTTCTGATTTTTGATGTGTATGGGAACCTTTCATATGCAAGAGATAATGTTTGATGACCTCTTAAATTTGCATGAATTGGCCCAATATTTCTCTTTTTCAAATGATCACTATACACACATTAGCTTTGGATATAAATGACACTAAAAGAACAAGAAAATGAGCCATGTTGTATGTATATTGATTGTGTCTTTTTCATCCTTCAATACATCTCATCTCATCATTTTCGGTGTTATTTTTCACCCCACCCCGAAATCTTCAACCCCATCACCGTCCCCGCATATTATTCACTACAAAAAGAAAATGATAAATTTCGGAGGTTAATACTGCAATTAATTTGCTGAAAGAAAATAGCGGAGGCTTATAACCTCCGCGTATTGCAGTTTCAGTTTCTGCAATTTACTCCTTTTTGTAGTGTTTGTCTATATACTAATGTGTTTTTCAGATAATATTTTTTGCTTACGTACCGATCGAACACAAGAAAATAAGTAAAACAAATACTTATTTTCTGTAAAAAAAAAAAAACATTTTTCTTCGTACCCAACACACCCTATATGTTATATTTTTTGTTGTTACTATATATACATATACACACTTAACCACTCCAATTTGCATACATAGCCACATTTGCACTGCGCAAATATATGCACACAAATTGGTCATGTCCCCAAAATCGTTTCTTATACGTCACATCCTAAAACAAGAAACATTAATAAATAAGAGTATGATTAATTAAATAAATTTATATATAATTGCAGCTTATATAATTTTGATCAATTGCAGCAATTGTCTCCCCTAATATATAAAATGAAATTTTGCATGTGCATGAACGTGTGCTGTGGCGACTAATTAGGAAGTCGATCGAGCAATTCGTTTATATTAACATAATATAAACACATTATATTGTATTATATATATATATTTCAAGGTAAACCCCAGATCTAAACACATCACAAACAAGATTCCAAATATATTTATAAGTGATTTTATCCTGTGGATTTACATATGATCTCAGACATAGCTTACAGCTGAATTATAGGATGGTGTCTCCTTTACATTTTACGAAGTTTCCTAATATAATTCATAACTTGGAGTTTATGTATACCAACTAGAATTAAACCTGGAAATTATTACAATATTACTATATGAAGCTTCAACATATCACACATGTGGACATGGTTCGGTTTATGTAACGTTGGTTTAGTTTCTATTCATAACATCATGCTATCACTCTTAAAGTAACTACAAATAAATCTTTATTTAAAAACAAAATGGTGGGGGGAATTAGGATTACAAGGTAGGAAATGAAACTCTTCACCAATAAGGTTAAAATTTATTTATAAATTTATTTATGATCATAATAGAGTATTTGATTCTTTCAAGATATTTCTTCTTCCATGCTTGTTAGTATTGATAAAAATGTTTGACCTTATTAAGATTTTTTAGATAACGTTTTTCTTTTATATACTTGTACTTACTTCTTTTTTGATGTTCTTTGACTATTAATAAAAATAAAAAGTCCACTCAAGAGTAATATGAGAGGTCCAATACCTCAAATAAAAGGAAAAAAAGTTCAATAGTCAAATAAACTAAATTCTCCAATTACAAATAAATGATTATAAGCAACAAACATTAAGCAAACAAACATCTATCACCTCTTAAAATTTACATTTTACATGGCTGAAAAGATAAAACATGGTCAAAACTGTATGATATTACAAATCAAATATTCCTCTTTTTTATTAAAAAAAAAAAAAAAAAGAAAAAAAAAATTACACCGCCATTTACCTAATGGGAATTGTACTTAGTCAACCATCTCATGAAGAGTGAAAACTCATTAAATAAGTTTCTCTCATCTACACATATACTACCATTTATACCTCTCTCCCAACTTCCAACAAAAAAATACATTGCCTTTCATCATTCTTTATCTTTCTCTCTTTGCTCTCACATTATTATTTTTGCTAATTAACAACAATGATTAATGGTAAAGACATATATGATGTTCTTGCAGCTATTATACCTTTATATGTTGCTATGATCTTAGCTTATGGTTCTGTTAGGTGGTGGAAAATCTTCACTCCTGATCAATGTTCAGGTATTAACCGATTCGTGGCGGTTTTCGCTGTTCCTCTTCTTGGTTTTCACTTCATTTCAACTAATGATCCTTATGCTATGAATTACCATTTCATTGCTGCTGATTCCCTCCAGAAAGTTGTTATCCTTTTCGCGCTTTTCATATGGCATGTTTTTACTAAAAGAGGGAGTTTAGAATGGATGATTACGCTTTTTTCGCTGTCAACTTTGCCAAACACTTTAGTCATGGGAATACCTTTGCTTAAAGCAATGTATGGTGATTTCTCAGGGAATCTCATGGTTCAAATTGTTGTAATGCAAAGTGTTATATGGTATACCCTTATGTTATTTATGTTTGAATATAGAGGTGCTAAGTTACTCATCGGGGAGCAATTCCCTGAAACTGCTGCTTCGATAACTTCATTTAGGGTTGAATCAGATGTGGTTTCACTAAACGGGCGTGAACCATTACAAGCTGATGCTGAAATTGGTGAAGATGGGAAACTTCATGTGGTTGTTAGGAGATCTTCTGCATCTTCAATTATATCATCTTATAATAAAGGAATATTGCAATCGAATAACATGACTCCAAGAGCTTCGAATCTAACTGGTGTTGAGATTTATTCAGTACAATCATCAAGAGAACCAACTCCAAGAGCGTCTAGTTTCAATCAGACTGATTTTTACGCCATGTTTGCTAGCAAAACAGCTAGTCCGAAGCATGGCTACACGAATAGCTTTGGCGGAGATGTGTTTTCTTTGCAATCATCTAAAGGGCCAACACCACGAACCTCGAATTTTGAAGAGGAGATGTCAAAGATTGGAAGCAATAAGAAGAACAGAGGAGGTATGCTAATTAAACTATATGACCGTCTCATTTCTCTATGATGATTCAAATTTTTATTGTTTTAATTTATATTACATCTCGACAGGCAGGAGTATGAGCGGGGAGCTATACAACAGCGGTAGTGGATTGGTACCGCCTTTGTATCCACCTCCAAATCCAATGTTTGCAGGACAAAGGAAAAAGGAAGTAGGAAGTGGAAGTGGAAGCGGAGCACCAACGCCAGTGCCAGTACCAGTACCAATGCATAATAATAACAATAACAGTAAAGAACTTCATATGTTTGTTTGGAGTTCAAGTGCATCTCCAACATCAGAAGGTAACAATAAACATGTAGTCAACAGAGGTGGTTCAACTGAATTTGGAGTTGTGAATGCATCAAAGGCTGTTCTTCAACAAGAGATAGCTGCAGCAAGAGGTAACTATACAAAAGATTACCATACTTAATCTGTCCTTTTCACCTTTTTGGCTTCTTGTAAGTACATTATTCTTGTTAGTACAATCACCATACAAACTGTTTTGTTTGCATACATTGATTAACAAACCTACCTTCTTTGGATCCAACTAATTCAGATTCACATCGAAAAGTCTCATTTTTCTCTATGAGATCACCTCTCAGTTGTTATTATTTTTTCTTGTTAGCGTGCGTACTTATGTTGGCGTATTGTTGAGTTAATTGACAGAGAATGCAGCAAATGGAGAAAAAGAAATAGAGATTGAGGATGGTTCGAATAAGTATGGAGGTTCGAAGAAAGTTGGTGGTGATGAAATGGAAGGAGTGAAGAAAAACAGGCAGATGCCTCCTGCTAGTGTTATGACAAGACTTATTCTTATTATGGTATGGAGGAAGTTGATAAGAAATCCAAACACCTATTCAAGCTTGATAGGACTCATTTGGTCCCTCGTCTCATTCAGGTCTTCGACTCTCTGAACTTTCCACCTTGTTGATGAGGGCTCGATTCCCTACTCGCCCTTCTCCACGCCCCTCAATAATAATAATTAAAGACTTGGAATTAATTCATGTCTCCATATAGTGAGTTGCATTTATTTTGTATTGCTGGAATGATGTTTGGCTACCTAAGTGTGTCTCTCTAGTTCAAAATTATATTACAACCTATGAAGTACTATTATTGATTTGGTTTACTATTAATAATATTGCAATAGGACCTTTTTTCTTTTGGATAAAAATTAGTTTACTACTTTTTTGTAGTTATTTTGCATGAAATATTTCTCAATTTTTCTTGTTTAATCAAATACTGGAATTTTGAAGTCACTTTTTTTTTAACATTGTAAGTTCAAAATTAATGTGTAGGTGGAATATACAAATGCCTTCCATTGTTAAAGGTTCAATCTCAATTCTATCAGATGCTGGTCTTGGAATGGCTATGTTCAGTCTAGGTACATATATATATCATTCTCTTTCACTCTATTACAAACAAAAAAAAGTTCCTCTAAATAATACCATATATTATACATTTAATTACTTACTTATACTAATAGCTTTGAATATATATAGGTCTATTCATGGCTTTACAACCAAAGATCATAGCATGTGGAAAATCAGTTGCCACATTTTCCATGGCAGTTAGATTCTTAACAGGACCTGCAGTTATTGCAGCTACTTCTATTGCTATTGGCCTTCGTGGTGTATTACTACATGTTGCCATCGTTCAGGTATATATTATACGAGTTTAACTTTTATATACTGACAGTTCAAAACTGACATTGTCATGATTTATTACGATTTGCAGGCTGCTCTTCCTCAGGGCATTGTTCCCTTTGTGTTTGCTAAAGAATACAACGTCCACCCTGATATCCTTAGCACCGCGTAAGTTTAAATTTAAATTTTGAATTCGTATGTCAAACGTCTATTCAAATTAATTTTTTTTTTATTTTTTTTTAATTTGTTGTTTGGCAGGGTTATATTTGGAATGTTAATTGCTTTGCCAATTACAATACTGTATTACGTACTTCTTGGGGTGTAGACATCATGGGAAAGAGAGACAGATAATAAGTTCAATGGATTCAACATACAATGGAAAGACAATAGGAAACTACTATGTGTTCCCTGCATGTGACTTCTTATATACACAAAAAAAAAAAAAAAAAAAAAACTGATCAATTAATTTATTTTGATTATATTCTTTCTCTTTAATTTTGTAGTTTTAATTTATAGTTAGGTAGGAAGAAGAACGTAAGTGGTCATCAATAGAAGTACTAGAAATATTATTGATGTTGTATTGTTACTTCATTTATGAATGAATATCAAAGTTATGCAGCTAGTTTAGATCTAAACGTTTGACATTATTGTTGTGTTCTTTCATTCCAACGGCGTGATAACTAATAAAGTTGCTGCCATGTGACCAAGAGGTTACAGATTCAAGTCTTGAAAACAATCGACCATTTACAGAAATGTAAGGTGAGACTTCATGCGTACAATAGATTCTTAGGACTGAACCATTCTCCGAATCCTGCATATAGCGGGAGCTTAGTGAATCAAGCTGTCCTTTAATTTGGTTATCATTATACACCGTCAATATAGAAAAATTTTATGCCATTATCATTCACCTTTTCAAGATCACTTGTTCTGTTTAAGCATAGCAATAGAAGTGAGTTGATGGTAAACGAATGATAAATAGAGTAATTTATTACTACTAGCTACTTCCTTAGTTCATCTTTAATGGTTCACTGTTAATATGACACATCCTTTAAAGAATAATAAACAGAACGACAATTTTACTATCTTATTATTACCCTTTAAATACGATGAATATAATGTCTTGAAAAACAACTATAGTTAATGATAAGTATAATTATGTGACAAAGTTTGAATTTTAAAAGTCAGATGAATTTTCTTTTAGTACCAAATATTTTTACACGACCATATATATATATATATATATATATATATATACACACTAAGTACTAAAGGGAAAACAAGGATAATATTACGATGAGAGTCTTTTTTTTAAAGTTAATGCTTTGGGAAAACGATGAAAATAGAAGTCAAACGAGGTGGATTTCATTTTCATTTTCATTTTCATTTTTTGCAGAAATTTATACAATTTATTATACTCCAATGATATTGGCTTTTCCTTTTTTTGACCATATAGTATAAGTTTGTTACAAATATTTCTACATGCACGTGAAAGCTTAATTGAATAATAAAGGATAATCATACTGGGAAGAAGAGATATTTAGCTTTGCATTCTTCCAAGATTTGCCTATTATTTATAAATTCCTTTTTCTTTTTTTTTTTTGGGTTCTGAGTTTGAAGCATATTATGATATTTTTAATTTGCTATGTCATGTGATACCTTTAGTAGGAAACTGGTAATTGAACACTTTTGAATCTAATTAAACTTTACTCAATATTTTTATAATATACTCTAAACATCAATTTTCTAATTACAAGTTGTTTTGTAGTTGCAAAATGGCGTTTTACTTAGGGCTGGACATATTTTGGTTTAAACCAAAAAAATCAAAAAATCAAATCGAAATTTTAATTTCGATTTGATTTTTCGGTTTTTCGGATCGGTTTCAGTCTTCAATTTTTGAAATTCGATTAAACGGTTTGGTTTTCGGTTTTTCTAAAAAATAATTCGAATAAACCGATTAACCGAAATTCTATAAATAATTAATAATATATATTTTATTATATATATATATATATATATATATGTAATATTTAATATATAATAAAAATCCTAATAACTAATAAGTAATAGCACGACACATACAACTAACAACATACATCAGTCCAACAGTCAAACAATCAATCGAACCATAGACCGTCGGCGAGATCGTCGTCTGTACAGCAATACCAGAGCCAATGACCAGACGACCATTGTGGGTTGCAGCCCGCAGTGTCGACTGTGGTCTTTCCGACTGTTTATGCAAACTTATGCATAATGAAGTTATATATTATGCTAAACTTATGGTTATATCATTTAGTTTCATCCATGTTGAGTTATTTATATCTGAAAATGAAAAATAGGTTTGAATTTTTTTTTTTTTTAAAATCATTAATTTTAAATTTTCAGCCATAACAAAGAGAGGTTCACTACTTTAATCTTCAAAATCGAAATAAAAATCCGAAATAACCGAACCGAATTTGTAGAAATTGAACCGAATTTATTTTGGTTTGATTACGATTATCATTTTTGTCAATTTGAAAATCAAAAAACCAAGCCGATATTAAATTATCAAACCGAATGCCCATCCTTAGTTTTACTCCCCTTGAACTCAATTACATCCTTAAATATTACTCCATGCCTCAAAATAGTTGACACGTATAGATTTTATACATCTCTTAAAAAAAATGAGCAAAATAGACTAATATGACCCTATTATCTTTTTAATGTTGATTATATAAAACTTCTTCAATTAGTATAGGAGTAGTAAATTACTAGAATAGTGTTGAAAAAAAAGTTTAATTATTCCTTGATCTTTTAAATATGATAATTATTTTAAGTTAATTTTTTTTTGAACAAATTAAATGTGTCAATTATTTTAAGACCATGGGAGTATTAACCTTGTGTTATCTAAAGTGATCACTGAAATTTGTATATTCATGGCACAAAGTTCATTGCAATGTAATACTCCCTTCGTCCCATTTTACTCGTCTCAAATTGGAATGACATAGCTATTAAGAAAAATAATAAATAACATGTCTAGTTTATTATAGTACCCCTATTAAATGATATTTACATTTTAATTTAAAGAAAAAGTAATTAATGCAAAGGGTAAAATATAAAAAAAAAATTATTTTGTCTTGACAAATAAAAAAGGACAAGTAAAATGGAACACCAGATTAGAAAATTTGGGACGGAGGGAGTATCACATAATATTTGTTCAATTTCTACCCATTTTATCATTAACATTAAATATGTTTCATTATCTAATGCATTTCTCAAAACATTAAATTTATTATATTCAAAAAATAATATATATATATATATATATATATATATTATATTTTATTCGTTTTTTGATTTCTCAAGGTATCCCTACAGCCGGTAGTCGTGAGACTAATTCTCCGTTCCTACGATCAGCGCACTAAACGGTAGGAAACTGGCCACAGAGTTTTTTCAATTCACCAGAGGTGGGGATCGAACCCCCAACCTCTTTCTTAAGGGATGAGGTGCTGAACCACCACACCAACTTTTGTAGTTAATATATTAAAGTTATTACTATCATTTACTGTTTTTTAATCTATGTGACAATAGAAAAATGAACAAGTAAAGACGGACGAAATAATTTTTTTTTCTTAAAATCTTGTGATTTAATTAAACTAAAGATATGTATAAGATAACAAAATAATCTTTAACTTTGTGGTATTAAACTCTAATTAGTCAATGACTTAATTTATTCTTATGGATTATAATAAGTTGAAAGAAGAAGGCGTTTTGTTGAATCAAATTATTTTATTATGAATTTGTGTACAAGCATGTGATAATGTTTCTCCAAGTCTACCAATATGGGTTGTGGTGCAACGGATGGAGTTGCTCCACCCTTAATCAGAGATCGAGGTTTTGACCCTGGGCATGGAGAAAACTCTGTTGGGAGTGCTAACCCCCGAATGGAGCCCTACCGAACGCGAATTCAGATTAATCAAACTCCAATGCGGGTATCAGACATCGAATGGAAAATAAAAAAAAAAATTTCTCCAAGTCTCAACATGTACTAATTAATTTGGAGCCGTTACAAAGAAAAAGGATGCATTGTCCCTTTGTTTAACTTCGATATCCAACTCTATTTTAAAATTTAAAATGTGATAACTAATATGAGACGAAAAAGTCATTATTTTTTATAGCGAATTATTATTTTTACTTTATTTAGGTTATTATTTCTTTCGTTCATAAATATTTGTCCACTTTTGACTTGACACGTATCTTAAGAAACAATAAGTTGGAACTAATTTTACTATATCACCTTTTGAATATAATAAATTTTTTGTTTTGAAAAATACAATGAATAACGTATTATATTTAATATCAAGGGTAAAAGTAGATAAATTATCTATTGATTTCGGTGCATTACCTACAAAGGTGTAATGTACGTAGCAGCCTTACCTTGCACAGGGTCCGAGGAAGGGCTCCACTACAAGGATGTAATGTAGGGAGCCTTACCTTACATTTCTGTCAGAGGTTGTTTTCAAGACTTGAACTCGTGACCACCTGATCACATGGCAACAACTTTATTAGTTACTCCAAGACGATTTATTATTAGACATCAAATATAGAAAAATAGACGAGTTGCGATGAATGAAGGGGGTATATACCATGCTTAATTATTATGAAAAAAATAGATCTTTGTAATGTGGCCTTTTGTTTGTTTCTTGGATTCACACTTGGTCAAACAAAGTTGCTACCAAGCACTTGCAAGATCATTTGTTGGCTTTGTCAAATTTGGTTGGCTAGTCCAATATTGCATGCAATTTGTTTCTTGTCAAATTTGGTTGGCTAGTCCAACATTGTATGCAAGTTGTTTTCTTGTCAAATTTGATTGGCAAAGTAGTGTGTTGATGTCATTAATGACATCAACGTAGGTTTGTTTTGTGCCTATAAATAGAGGCATTTCCACCCTCTTTGGAATATACCATTTAGAGAAGAACACCAACATTTGAAGAAGATTTAGTTGTGTTTGTTTTCTTCTTTGTAGAGAGTTTTTGTAAGAGAATTGTGTTGAAAAATATTTTGAGTGAACCTCTTCTTTGGAGTGATTTTTGTGAGGTTATTCTTTTGGGCATTTGGGCTATTAGAGTATTTAATTACTCTAATTTTGTACTCTTTTTTGTATCTTTGTACTCTTTTTTGTTCCGTTGGTGTTTAATGAAGTTGTTTCTCTTTTAGTTGTGGACGTAGGTCAAGTTGATCGAACCACGTTAAATTTGTGCCTCCTTTATTTTCTCAACTTATCGTTATTATCGATTTGTTATCATCTTCAAACGATTACTTTATTTAATTCCGCACTATCCAAGATTCTCGATCTTAACAATCTTTTATATAGTTTGGCACATTAATCAATCACTTTTGAGGGTATAAAAGTTTGAAAACTCAATATGAAACTAGTGTGGAAAATGAAGGATGAAATAGTCGTTCCATTTGACTCTATATTTTGGGTTTTCCAAAAGATTTTAGTGAGTGGATTCTGTTTAAGACAAATCCAATAAATACTCTCATTATTGTTGGGTTCGAAATCGAGAGAGCGTCATGCGGAAACTATTAATTGCAAACTATGAGACGATAAATAAGATGAAATGAAAAATAATACTAAAAACATAATTTTATTATATGATTTGACCAATTGGCCTACATATAAAACTTAATATTAAAAATTCTAAAACTTATTAGGAGAAATCTCCCCCTAAACAAAGGCTCTTTGACGACTACATTGTGGATGCTGATGTGTTGTGGTATGAGAAGAGAGTCTTCTATTTATAGATGTCCAAAATCTTTCATCCAAGAAAAAAGTTAGCTAAATATGAAAAAAAAATTTATATTTTTCTTTAAGAAAAAATAAAAGTATTTATGGTTACTTTTATTTTCTTTACAAGAAAAAGTAAAATTTAAATTTGGTAAGAAAATCGGGGAAAAAATCCTGGAGTAGGAAATTGTATTATTGACACATTATTAGTATTCTTCAACCCTCACGTGGACAGCAAAAGAAGGCGGACTACATCAAGATTTGACATCTTTGCTGCTTACTAAATAAATAATCTCTCCGTTTAAAAAATAATGATCTATTTTTCTTTTTAATTCGTTTAAACAAGAATGATCCCTTTCTTTTTTTTTATAATACTTTAATTTTAACTTTTCACATGACATGTTTAGGACCACAAGATTAAAGAATATTTTGGTATATTTGACGATACAACTTTAATTTAAGGTCACAAGATTCAAAAATTTTCTTTATTTTCTTAAATTTTGTGTCAAATCAAAATAGGTTATTCTTTTGAAATGGAGGGAGTACAATTTGCATAATTAGAGATTGACATGACAAGTATGTATGTATGTATAGCAAAACGAATAAGTCATTAGGCAAAATTCATACGCAGCGACCTTAAGTACAAACCATTTTTCACTTAGGCACCTCAAGTGGATATTGTTTCATTTTGACACCTCAAGTAGGTATAAAGTGTGCCACTTTGACACCTTTTACTGAATCAACAAGTTTATATTGTATATGTGTATTATACATGCCTGATGATGTGAAAAGTGACAAATAATATGCCGACACGTGTTATTTTTTAAAAAATAATTTTTAAATCATTAGTTAATTTTTTATTAAAAAAAAATCAATAATCACCCCTTTCCCCAATAATTAATTTTAAATAAAAAATACTCAAATAATTTATAAATAATTAGTTTAAATAAAAAGTACCCCTCCCCCCAACCTACCCACACCACCAACCTTCTTCTTCAAACACCCCACCCATCCACCCCCACCCCACCCACCCCATCAGTCCGCCCACCCACCCACCCCAACCCCACCAGTCCACCCACCCCACCGCCCCTCCCACCCCCTACCCTTTCGTCACCCCACCCACCCCACCAGTCAATTTTTAATTTTTTTAATTGATTTTATTTTATTTTAATTTTTCTTCACGGATTTAGCCTTATTTTTTAATTTCTTTCATCAATTTTACTTCGATTTTCAATTTTCCTTCATTGATTTTTCTTGGTTTTTATGCTTCGATTTTTTTTTTTTTTATTGATTTTGTTTGAATTCAATTTTTCTTTACTGATTTAGCTTTATTTCTTAAACATTCTTATTTCTTATAATTAAGCATTCTTATTTCTTGATTTAATCATTCTTGTTTTTTGATTTCTTCTTTCATAAAAGAAGTAAGATTCTTGATTTGACCATTTTAGCGTAAGAATGTGTTAAGGAAAAAAATGGTGGTAAGTTAATGGATTAAAGAAAGAAGAAGAAGAAAAGAGAAGAAAAATAAAAATTACGAAAATGCCACCCAAACGCACCTTCAATGCCAGGGACGGATCAAGGATTTCAGTGAGGGGGTTCAGTAGGACATATACGAACTAGTCGAAGGAGGTTCAACCTCTACTATTTATACATAAAAAATAATTTTACCATGTAAAAATAGTATAATTTTCCGACAAAGGGGGTTCGGATGAACCCCTGGACCGTATGTAGATCCGCCACTGTTCAATGCGTGTGTCACACGCAACTAGCCAACTCAACAAAAAGTGCCAAAGTGACACACTTGAAAGCCACTTGAGGTGCCAAAATGGAACAATGTCCACTTGATGAAAGATGGTGCGTACTTGAGGGTCATTATATTGTTTTGCTTGTTGCACTACAAATGAACTATTTGGATATACAGCTTTGAACCACAGGTGGTGGGTGATACATAAAATGTTCAATAAGCATGTTAGCAATGAACTGTTACAAATTTTTAGAGTACAAATAATGCCGTAGTACGTGGTTAGTGAATTGCTCTCCATTCACAAAATTTTTACTCTACACAGATTCATCACCGCCACTTCCATCTGCATTTTCTTTGCCTAGCTTTGATTTCGATAGAGGTTGTCTGGACGATGTTTTAGATGACTGCTGCAAGTTGAGGTAAGTGTAGAACGACATTCCAACAAGAGCGGTGATTGCTCCCAGTATGCTAGTTGGACCCGGATTTGAACCAAAGAGAAGAAATCCCCCGAGAAGAATGACACACGTTTTAAACTGTCCAAGTACGACATGGGTTGTTGCAGATGTTGCCCTAGAGGAAAACAAAAAGTGCATAATTACAGCCATACTCGCAAAGGACTAGGCATTAAAAAGGGCAGCCTGGTGCACTAAAACTACCACAAGGGTGTATTGTATGCAACCATACGTTGCATTTCCACTAGAGGCTGTTTCCAAGGCTTGAACCCGTGACCTCCTGGTCACATGGCAGCAACTTTACCAGTTACTCCATGGCTCCCCTTCCAAAGGACTAGGCATTGCATATTGTAAAAGAGTCCCACACCAAATGAAAGCAGAAAATTGTGAATGCCCAAAGCACATACCCAAGAGCTAGAGCACCGGACCACTGAAGCAAGAAACCAAGAACAGCCGATGCACCGATGATTGTTGAGTTGTAAAAGTTCCAGTTAAATGAAAGGACTCCTGGAGGATCAAGTGAGGGCATCAACATCACCAGAAAGAATAACGTAATCGGGGTTGTCTTCCACATTAGCCTGTCACCAGAATTCAAAATTTGAGGTTAGGTGCTAAAATCTACCAAAATACAATCAACTGATTGAAAACGATAAAAGAAGCAAATTAGTTTAGGAGCATACGCCAGGGCAGTCCAATTCTCCTGCTGCTGGAGATTGGACCATAGTATTTTATTAACTGCACTTGGTGCTATCCATGCTACTGCAATGCAAGCACCAAAGAAGTGAAACTGCAAATCTGTCACCGTAGCAACAGCAACACCTACTGATACAACAGTCAGTGCAAGCACCTGAAACATAAGGGGAAGGATCGTTTTCCTTAGACCAAACGGAAATCATTGGGTTGTATAAACTGACCATAGTAATCAGTTATCTTAAAAGGCTTACCGATATTAAATAGAAAATAGAGTTCTGTCTACTGAAAGCAGGATAAACTAGTGGTTTAAGCATATCTATAGGTTGCAAAACCAAACCGGTAAATAGATGACACATGCACGGATCTCTGTCTCGGCTTATGATAGACTAGGATCTTCTCTACTATTCGTCTTTGCCAATCTATTCTTTGATGAAAATATAACATAAGAAACAAGTCTCACCTAGCAGATTATCTCATCTATATATTAAAAATAACAGTTAAAGCATTTAAGTGAAATCTTGCTCGCACGGAGATTAACTGTAACAGCATATCAAAGTATGAGGTAGGAAATTTTTCCCAAGAATATTAACGTCATAAGCAAAGAAAACAATGCATGAAGCAACTAAACCTAGCTCTCCACTAGGCTACCAGCATACACTATATATTGTCAGTAAGAGGCAATTACCTTGACGAAAGAAATTTTCTTCCGAAAGAGAACAAATTCAGCTAAAACGATAGCTGGAGTTACTGCAATCTTTGCCATCTGGTAAAATCCTACACTGGAAATATATGGTGCTTGTTAACTATCAAGAAAGAAGACCTCATAAATTTCAGAGGAGAAAAGATTATGAGGCGGCGGAGTAGGTCACATAGGTCTCACCTATTATACTTCAAACTCACATTTGCAAGCCCGGTAGAAAGTGACATAACTATACCAAGAGACAATAAGGATGTATATTTTGTTGATTTTGATGGCGTAGACAACGAAAGAATGGAGAGAGCGTTAAGAATAGCCATTATCAACCAGCTACAGACGTAATGTAGGAAAGAGAGGAAAATTGGATAATTAAATCCAAC
This sequence comes from Capsicum annuum, assembly GCF_002878395.1. Classification (NCBI taxonomy): domain Eukaryota; kingdom Viridiplantae; phylum Streptophyta; class Magnoliopsida; order Solanales; family Solanaceae; genus Capsicum; species Capsicum annuum. The sequence goes on along the minus strand of NC_061117.1, from coordinate 358,132 downwards.
TGTAACAAGAACCTGGAAGGGAAACGAGGAAAGAAAATGTTATGATCTCTAAAATATGTAATATCTGCTTCCACTTAGAGTAAGGTCAGAAAGACTAACCAATTTGTTCATCAAGATAATACTAACAGAAACAAAAAAATTGAATGTCAAAGCAACAGTAGGCCCCCATAAGGTAGTTTGTTGACGCTTTCCACCTCCAAATGCTCGTAACTTGCTAAACAAAGACGCCCGTACCTCCTCCAATGCTCTTCCTGCATCAAGAAAGAGGAACATATACAACCTTTTCTTCCATATGAATCAATATTATTCCATTCCAAATCCTTCCTGATACCTCCTATATCGTTGAACAATGGACTACTAGACCAACAACATCAAATATCTTGCAGAAAGAGCTTATGTATTTCATAAAGTTTAGCATTTTAAGTGTAGATTGAGGATAGCCATTCATACGTATCGCTTAGAACAGTTAGCTCAATTGAAGATTTTGTGAATACAATGACTTGACAGGAGCAAAGCTAAGGTTACTACTTGTTCCATCTAAGTAAAAAAAAAAAACAAAGTAAACTGCGCGAATATGTTTGTCCATAGCGGGAGCTTTAGTTCAAATGCCTTTGTAGTTTACATAAATCTATCTGGTTTGACATAAAGGTAAGGAAATACACAAGAGTTGAGAGTTGGTGGGCACAATTGGTTGCTAACAACTTGGATTATATTACTATTTCAATATTTTCTTTCACTCACACTATAAGCAATGTTCTTTCTTGCTTGGGCACTTTACTCTTTCCTTAAGCAGCACTCCAACATGTCTATTTTTAGGGGATCTAATGAATTATTTCTAAAGGAACTTCATACTAAAACTGCAGTTGCCTTTCCAATTCCTCAATTGCAAAATACCAATCAAATCTCTCAATAACAGAATGTAAAAGAATGGAGCTTTAGACAATTTAGGAGAATAAAAATGTAATCTTGGGAAAGATTGATTGTACCTTTTTCACCAGCATCACTGTCCTTCCTCTTGAGTATTTTTCTAACATCTTTTCTCATCAAGAAACCCAGCATCTCTCTATGGGAATGTCCAAAGAGCAAAAAGGACAAGTAGAATGAATATGAGTTTAGGTACAACTGACCAAGCGTACAAGTACAACTTGAGTGTTTTTAAGAATTGTTTTGGAGTAAATCACGGGCATGCACCGACAGATTGACAGACGCAGACAGTTGAACATCATTAATTAGAAAGCAAATACAACATTAGGGGTCCACTTCCCTGTGTTTAAGACATTATTAGCTCAAGTGATTACTCCCTCCGTCCCATATTACTTGATGGCATGTTACGTTGTGTCATACTCCCTTCATCTCAAATTTTTTTAATTTGATTTCTCATTTTAATTGTCTTTTTTCATTAATCAAGAAGAGACAATTTTTATTATTACGCTTTTTTTTTTGAAGTTTCAAAGAAGTTTTAATGAATTAATTAATAAAATTATCTTTTTATTTATAATTTCTCACGATATAGTAAACTAATATGACAGGAGGTAATACATCCTTGCTGCTTGCTTGTCAAAAATGGACCACCTTCGAAATGTGGTTTTAGGTTCAAACAAATATCCTCTAAAAATTTTGTGGTAAAACTCATTTTAATTAAAACACAAAAATCATAAAATGGACTCCCCTGGTACCTATAACTCCTTTTCTAACTAACAAACTGACATTTGGATGGACAAAATCTAGACATGGTGGTCAAAACACCTCCATTCAATATTCTTCCTTCACAAAAACATGCTCTTTAATTTATTTATTTTTCCAACTTCTTCTTACAACAAAAAAAAAGTGAATATATAATTGAAAACAAGATGTTCTTCCATTGTCTATCTCAATACTTGCATATAAGCATGTACATATTGCCAAAAATCCAGATTAGTCGGACTTCAATGTGGGTAGAGGACACCGGAGGGGAAACCCAAAAAAAAAAAATCATGTGTAATCAATGGATCCTGGGAAATAAGGAATATAACATTACTATCTAATTTTGGTACAAAAACTGAAATGATGCAACTTCAAAATGGACACAACTATACTCATCTCATTTCAAAATGTTAACACTTTCTACATTTAGTGCAGCACATATTGCCTCTTTTATATCGAACACTGCTCCCCATCTGGCTTGGGATTTCATGTAGCCCACTGTTGTATTGAACACTGTATGATCAGCCTCCCCCTGGAGGCGTTCAGGGGTTTTGCATCGCCTGCTTAAGAATCAAAAGAATGAAACAAGCTCATTGTTGAAAGACCAAAGTGGCATAGATTAGCTCATTCCATGCGTCGGGGACTCCCGGTAGACACCAATGACTACAATCTTGTTTTGCCTTTTTACCAACCTTCCCATACACCGATGGGTGGCCATCCTTACGGAAATTTGTTAAATGTGTTACGTTTAAAAGGACTACTGGCACCTGCATTTCCTTGATCACCTCCTCCACGATCTTCATTTTCAAAGGGTAGTTTCCAAGGATAGCTCCTTTCAAAACAGGTTCAGTCTCTTTATTACAACTTCCACCGGAATCCCAATCTCCGCCTCTGTTTACAAAGAGTAATTTTACGAATTAAACCATGTTTGACAAATCTGTAGAATATCATTTCCTGATTTGCATGAATCCATTTTAGATCATACAACAAAATGGAAATGGTATTTAAGGCCAATGTTGATGAGAATAGCTATAGATGTAATGAAACGAGCTATTCCTTGGACAAACCTCAGCATTTGGTTTCAAATTTTTCTATTGTGGAAGCAACGGTAAGTACCTATAGTGAGCTGTAGAGTACCCTCGATATATAATCAACTTTTCACGACTCATATTTTCATCAATCCACTTAGCCCAGGTCTTCAATGCTCTCCTATAAGCTTCAACGGCATCAAATTTGGGGTATATGCGGTCACCTTCTTTATAATAATTTTTCCTGCACCAACAAAACCGTCATTTTACATATCCCAGCAGCTTCATTTAGTCAAAGTAGAAAAACAGGAGACTGAGAATATAGAAGATTAATAAAAGATATTGTGTCAAAGAGACCGGTAAGTTCATACGGATTATAGCCTTGAAGTAAGCTATAATTTTCTCAGGTCACGATAGGACGATAAATCAAATGATCCTCTTGCTCAGAAAAAAGATCCTCAGATAGTAATCTCACTCAGAAAGCGCGGAAAAATGAAGAGATATTATGATGTTCTAATGGCAACGAAAGCATATATGGTGCATCTCAGCAGAGATATTGTAAGAAGGAAAAAACACACCCCCTGGCAGTCTTTCCATGAGTCCACCAATGCCCTGTATTGAAGATAAGAATGTCAGCTCCCTTCCAACGATTAGCTGTTTTGTCGATGAGATCTATTGATAGAGTTGGATTTGAGTTTCCTTGAGGATTGATACGTACTCCTTCTCTAACAAGGAAATGTGAGCGCACAAATTCAACTGTGCAGTTATAATCCTGCAAAACCGTAATATTTTAGTCCCCACTGCTCTCTTTTCTAAGAAGCTTTTGCAACATTTCATCATTTTAAGTTATAGAAGTATAGACAGAAAGGTCACTCAACTCTCTTGCCTTCAAATAATTGACCACATAGATAATAGTTAACTGCTCAGATATATAAAATCTCTCTCCCTCGACGAACACACATGTACACATATAAAGAAGAAATCTTCAATTGATAGAAATGGCATCAATTTAGCTAGATTGAGATCTTAATAAATGCATATGCGAAATCACCTCAAATTTGAAAACATAGTAGCCTCTTCCTTTTGTTATCTTATATCCATGGATCTCGTACATTTTACTCTTATTAGCAAGGCCTTCACGAAGAAGGCAAAGGAGAGATTCAAACTGGTTCCGATTCATTGAGTCCCCAACCAGCATCAGCCTCTTTCCTTTCAATTTCTCCAAAAAATCTGTTGGACTAAACCTACAAAAAAATATAACTGGTTTAAGGATACAAGTTCTATAAGCAGTCCCCTGAATCGACAAATGACCGGCTATTTATCAGTGAGATGAATAAGTTTTATCATCATACGAAGCAGCAGAATAGTCTGGTTTTTCGTTCTTGAGACCTCCTTCCATTTGTACTATCCTCTACGTACCAGACACACTTCCAATAGTTGGTTCCAGTATGATTACCACTAATATGGTAAAAAAACAGGCTATTCATGGGTTTCTAATCAAAACGGCACAAGCAGAACTTCCAAACTTGGATTACAAAACCATCTCTTTCAAAAATGCAAATCTTTCACTGAAAACCAGAAACTTTAAGGCCACCTTAGGAGGAAGAATTCCTTCTGTCAAATGATACTAGAATTTATTCTGGAGAACACACATTGCACTTCACCCCCCATTAAGACTAAGTACCCTACTCAAACCTATAGCTACAATCGAAAATATTCAAACATATAATCTACCTTTCTTTTACAAATAATAGTAACAATAATGATGATGATCATCATCTCCTTTGCTGTTCTTCTAATATGTAATCTCCCTTTTTCTTTACAAATGCACTTCACTCTCCTTTGTTGTTCTTAAAATATATAATCTCCCTTGGGTTGGCAGAAGACTATATACCGTGATCAAGTTGGTAACTTAGCACAATTTAGGAAAATCAATAACGAAAAGTATAACAACCTCCTTGACTATACTAGAAATGGGAACACAAATGTGGAGCTGTCAATGCTGCCCCTTTCAACAACAACATACCCAGTGTATTCCCATCAAGTGAGGTCTGGGGAGGGTAAAGTGTACGCAGTCCATACCGCTACCTCAGATGAAGTAGAGAGGTTGTTTCTGGTAGGACCCCGGCAATGCTGCCCCTTTCACCAGAGAGAACAAGTATACGCTATAAACACTATAGTATCACATCTCAATAGTGCTATTATTTAAGGAAGAAATGAGAGATCAAAGATATTACCAATTATGGTACAAGAATCTTGGTAAGTTAAATTGGCATTACAAATGAAAAGTAGTGACCAACCTGGGAAGATGACATCCATGTGGCTTCCATCTCCAGTTAAGATAGTGTGCGTCGGGCCTACCATTAGTCTGACAATCAAAAGCCTCATCAACAAAAGGGCAATTCCCTGGCTTATAAATTGGGTGCTGCTTCTCATCATCTTTCACCCAACTCCCCTTGTAAAGATCACAACTTTCTGATCTTGAATTGAGTTTTTGTGATGTAATTGGTAGTACTGTTGTGTTCTGATACAAATCAAGATCAGATTTTGGGGTCTCAGTGGAGGTGTTGGTTTCTGGTAAAATGGGTATGGGCTGCTCTAGTCCTCCTAATTGTGTGGGAGATTTCGTTGACAAAATAGGAGTTGGAGCAACTGCAACATTACTATGATTAGATTTTGAGAAAATGGGAGTTGCAGCAACTGCAACTGCAACTGCAACATTAGTATGATTAGATTTTGAGAAAATGGGTTCCAAGACAATAGTAGGGGAAAGGGAATCTGTGTAAAGAGAGATTTCATTTTCAGGTTGAACAATTCTCGTGCTGTTGAAAAAGAAGAAGAGAGCAGTTGAAATTATTAGGAGGAAGAAGAAAAGGAGAATGGAAATATTAGTATAACGACGTGCCATTTGGAATTTCAGGCACATCAGAATACTACTAATCCTATTGGGGCGGCATTATAAGACAAAACACAATCAATGAATCTGGTAATCTTATAACTTACTATATTTACACTTTTCATTCTAAACCTAAGCTATTTTCGAATCCTAATTGTTCGTCATTTTAACTAAAAATAAATTTTCCTTAATATTTGATTTACACATTCATTACCAAAGATTGAAGGTGTGAGAAAGGCTGGCCATAAATGGTTTTAGATGGGGTAGAGGTAGGCAGAAAAATATTGGAGAGGAGGATGCGGATTAGGATAGGAGTTCAGCCGTTATAGAAGGGAAGAGCGCTTTGTTTGTATATGTGCTTGAAGTTTCTTGTTCGTGGCGTTTCGTGATGTTTATGATTTTGAATAGATAGTTTATAGCACTACCTTGTTGTGTGCTCTTATACTTTTTGTTTGGTGTATGTTATATGTCTTGAGCCCAAGGTCCAGTGGCGGATTCAGGAATTTTCTTCAGGGGATTCGAAAAATAATAAAAATATAAATGTGTGAATAAGCCAATGAAATATAATTTCAAGGAACGTAATAGTATATAGTCTATAAATATAAAATACTTAAACTTATATTTTAACCTATTTTAAAGTTTTTTTTTAGGCTTATACTTAAACTTATATTTTAACTTATTTTAAAGTTTTTTTTTTTTTTTTATATAGCAGGTGAGGTCTTTTTTTTTTAATAGCTGTAGGCTTCTTCTTTTTTGTTCTGTAGGCATTCAGCTGTAGGTTTCAGTATGGGGATCGGACCCGTGACCAAGCTTGAAGTAGTGCCCCAAGAAGTAGAGATTGTACCACTGAGCTATCCAACAATCTTGTGTCAGGTGGTTTAAAATTAATATATGTATATAAATATAAATTTTCTACCTTATATTATACAATGTAATTTTTTGCCGAGGGGGTTCGAACCCCCTCGCCACTACGTAGGTCCGCTCCTGCCGGGGTCTATCGAAAACAATCTCTCTACTTCATCTGAGGTAGTGGTATGAACTGCATACGCTTTATCCTCTCAGACCCCACTTTGTGGGGATACACGAAATATGTTGTTGTTGTTTTTGTTGATTCATTACCAAAGATGAAAAACAAAAAAATAAGTGTTTGTAATTTATTCGTGTACAGATTCTTATACATCGTCAAGAACTCTTTTACCGTCATAAATTTGTGGTGTCAATTTGTTTTCCATAATAACACTTTTTGCTATCCTTATGCCGAGGATTTTTCGGAAACAGTCTCTTTACCTCAATGATAAGATTTGCGTACACTTTATCCTTTCGAAACCTCATTTATGAGATTTTACTGTTGACGTCGTTGTTGAATTTGTTTTGCGACTGTCTGTCTATACGTCTTCTTCAAATGTCACATCTAAAATGACCATGTAGATAACTTTTAAGTAATTATCCCAAGTATTTGAAATGTCAAATCAACATTGGAGTGGTAATATGTTTCTAATAATTATTCCTCAAGTTACTATATACTAATAAGACTTATTTTGACCCTTCTATGGAGAGTGATTTTGGTGACTATTCCGAAATTAGGAATGTTCAATTAATTAGGCAGCAATTTTGTTTCTCAAGCTGTGGTAAAAAGATAAATATTGACCACATTTTACTCATTTCAGCTTGATAATAATCTTCTATGAAAATCCATTAACATATATTATTCTAAGGTGATAAATATATAAACTTGTCGTGATTAACTAATACTCCACTAAATTAATACTATCTATGTTGCCAATCATGACCTCTAACTCCATGTTAGTTAAATAATTAAAATGACATTGATCATTATTTCTAGCCTAATTAATCTCTTGTTACCTAATTAAACTGATACTAATACAAGGAAGCAAGCAAGAAACTCCCTGTGCCTCCATTACTTTTCCTAGATATTATAGTTTATTCTATTCAAAACTCATAAACAAAACGTGATAGAATTAATATACATCTATAAATATGTATGTGCATGCATGAATAATGTAATTACAAGTTAACAAACATGGCATTAGATCCAATTGTTTCTTCAAACTCAAGTGCTAGGAGATGGACAGATCGTATAAGCAATGCACTTCAAAAAGAAGTTGCTATTGACTTTAATCTTCTTCCTCCTATATGTGTCCTCCAGGTTCCTAAAACACTAAGTCACAAAAAACCAGAAGCTTATACTCCTCAGCTCATTGGTATGGGACCTTATCACCATTTAAGGCCTGATTTATATCAAATGGAAAGGTACAAACTTGCTGCCATCAAGGATATTCTTGAGCCTGATCAAATTCTCAATTTCAAGAACCTCTTGATCGATAAACTTAGAGAGAATGATCTTGTTGTTCGTGCTTGTTATAACAGGTTCATGGACTTAGATGAGGAGACTTTAGCTTGGATAGTAGCTATTGATGGTCTATTCTTGGTTAACATTCTCTGTTCAGCGTATGGGAATAACGTGCATGATGAACATGAAAATAATATTGATGATACTATTTTCACACGAGACTTTATGATGCTTGAAAACCAAATCCCCTTTGTGGTCATGAAGCAAATCAGAAAGTTTCTCCGTCTCTCTTCCCCTCAGGATAGGGAAGACACCGAGTTGATTTCCATGTTTAGGCGCTTCTGTGAGATGCATTCTCCACTTCCTTTGCCTGCAAAGAGTGAGTACCATAGAAATAATGGAAAAGAAACTCGGCCTCTTCATTTGCTCGATCTTATGTATCATTTGATCCTTGATGATCGTGTTGATTTTGCTTCGGTTCCTATTCAGATGTCATCCATTGTTTTCAAACATGATGATAAAGATGAAGAAGATGTTCAAGATGAAGATACACATGAAAAAATTATTCACAACTTTGAAACAATCTTGGAGGTGTTGGAGCCTATAGGACCAAGAAATGTGCAGAAACTTGTAAAGCCCATTAACCAGGTTGTGGAAAAAGTGCCATGGTCAACGATTTCTGGACTATTTAGGGAAGGTGTAGAAATACATGGAGACGGAGAAAGCAAGAATATCAGTACTATCCCTTCAGCATCCCGATTATGGTGTTATGCCGGGGTCAGATGCATCCCCATCCCTGAGGGTATCAGTAGGATCAAATTTGAACAAGCTTCTCAAACGTTATACCTTCCTGTGATCACCATGAACACCGGCGCAGAAGTGTTACTTAGAAACTTGATGGTCTATGAAGCTGCCATGTCGAAATCCAAGTTCGAATTTGCCAGATACATCAATCTAATGAGTGGGGTTGCAGATGCTATTAAGGATGTGAAGTTGCTAAGGAAAGCCGGTGTTATCAAAGGGGATTTGACTGATAATGAAATTGCCACTTTGTTCAGTACCATGCAAAGGTCATTTGTAAGGTCTAATGGAAGTTCTAACGTGGCGATCGCCATGGAGGAAGTCAACAAGTACTACGACCAGAGGCTAATCGTTAGGGCTCGTAGAAGATTGAAGAAAAACATCTATGTTTCTTGGAAGTTTTTGCCTGTTGCTATGTCAATATCCTTTGTCTTGCTTCTACTGTTCCAGACATTTTGCTCTGTGTATCGCTGCCACAATATTTGGGGCAATTTTAGAGTCTAGAATGTTGTCAATAATCCCAATATTAGTATGTAAATTCTATTGTATATTTCTGTCACTGTAAATTTATGTTGCAAACATCCACATTTTAGATACATATCAATGATTGAATTCAATATACATATGTCCAAACCAGAAGGCATTTTTACTGCACAACAGTGCAACTGTTTCCAAGCTCAGTTAGAGCAAAATCAGCAAAGATACCCATCAAACTTGACAGCACAAACATATCCAATGCGATGCTACTTTCCCTGACCAAGCTGCTTGAACAGGTCCATTGCATCAGTTAGTTTGCCTTCTTGAGCATACGTTACAATCAGTGTCGTCCATGATATCACACTTTTCTGTACAATGAATGAGATCATTGCTTATGATAAAATAAAATGCATAATCCACCCTTAATACAACTCCGTGAACTTACTTTCTCACATCTAAAGACAGAACAATTTCTCAGTAGTTGAGCCAACTTTTGCCTCTCATTCATTACTACAAGTCAATAATATACTCAAGATACTCGCCGCAAACTTTTTGGTTAAAGAAATACTCCGTAGTATCAATACTTTCGAGCCAATTGGTCACACCTTGTATCCACCATCCAGGGAGCCACTAACAATTATGAAGAGATTGTATGTATCTAGCTATTTCTTAATCTAATTTTTCCATAGCATACATACAATTTCTTCACATCGAACAAGAATATTTTTTTGTAGATTTACATTGATAGATCTTTTTCTTTTGCAAATATGAACTTGTAAGTCAAATTTTACATTTAGAGACAAAAAAATGTGGACTTCTCAAAATGTGGAATTTTGTGACAAAAAAATATTTTTCAATGTATATTATAGTAGCTCACCTCAGCATATGGGCTTTTCAACATGAAGAATTTGTAAAATAAGTTCTTATGAGTTAGTAAGCATTGATTTAAATATTATACAAGTAAAGATCTTATACAAGCTGTCTATGGAATTAAAAACTAATGTTGTGCACAAATAAAGAATTCTATTCAATAATTCTGCCGTCCTATGTAGTGAAGACTGAAACAAAGTATTTTGTCTTTGGTTTGTGCTGGCATGGCAACTCTGGATTTTCCAATCCTTTCGATTCTTCCCATATATGTCTGTCTGTCTCTCATGTACAAGGTTTGTGGACTTTTTGCTTTCTATCTTCTCTTTATTCATCTCATGCATGTTTGTGATCGATGACTGTTCAGCGAATGTTAGCTTGATCGACAGCTTTCTTACTTGAAGTACAAATTGTCAAGTGTTGACTTATATTTGGCATGGCATGATGCTGTACTTGCATAATATAGCTCTATTCATTTTTTAGCCTGCCTGATTAACTTACTAAATTGTCCTTTTGTGGATACAGTGTGATATCTCCATCGCCATCAATGAACAACTCTGCATCTATACAGCCTTTCTCGGGCTTGTTCTTTTTTCTTGGAAGCCTAGTTATTCTTATTATCTTGCTACTTCTCATACTCATCCTATTGAAGTTTTTCAAACCAGGAAAATTGAGAGCTTTGATTAGTCTCATACCTAAGCGTCCTCCAGGTTTTGTTTTACTGATCCATGCCCTTCAGAATTTATTATAGTTGTTCGTGATTAAAATTTTTTTTTTCTCAAATGATACAGGGACTAGTGAAGCCCTTAGTGTACATCTTCGTACAATAAGCTACTTCAACTTCCATACATTGGAGAAGGCTACGAAGAATTTTCACTCAGATAACCTGCTTGGATGTGGTGGATTTGGTCCAGTTTTCCTGGTAAGTTTGATGTGTCTTATCGGAAGGAGAGCCTTGGAGTTACTGGTAAAGTTGCTGCCATCTGACCAGGAGGTCACGGGTTCAGGCCTTAGAAGCAGCCTCTTGCAGAAATGTAAGGTAAGGCTGCGTACAAATACAATAGATCCTTGTGGTCGGGCCCATCCTCGGACTCTGCACCTAGCGGGAGCTTTAGTGCGCCTGACTGCCCTTTGTTGATGTATCTTACGACTTGTTTAAATGAGAGACTAGAATCCTTTTTTATATATATACCGAGCTTAAGAGGATGATGACTTTTACAAGGTTGAAAATTAGCATACTTAGGTGTTCAATATTCTAAATAAGGCACTAATGTTTTCCTTAGGGGAAGCTAGGAGATGGAAAATTAATTGCTGTCAAGAAGCTGTCTCTTGACAAATCGCAGCAAGGGGACCGGGAGTTTCTTGCAGAGATGCGGCTGATAACAAGCATACAGCACAAGAACCTGGTCCGCCTTCTTGGCTGTTGCTCAGATGGGGCTCAAAGGCTTCTCGTGTATGAATACATGAAGAATAGGAGCTTGGACCAAATATTATTTGGTATTTATATCTCTATTTCCTTATAAACTTGTTATAAGTTGTTGGTTTTTGAGTTCTGAACTCGGGGCTGAATATAAGAAACTTGAATGTTCGTTGTTGTGCTGCTTCTCATGGAGTATTATTATCTTATTTGGCTCCAAGATTGAATGATATATTGTAGACCCTTGCTCTCATTCGGAAATGTGAGTTGTGTGTATTTTGACCTGAAAGCTCTTCCCACTTGGGTACTCCAGGTACTAGGAGTCGAATTGTTTTTGATAGTTGTCTCTTACACTTTTGACGATGACAGTAGCATGTAACTATTTGTAGTACGTCAACTTTGGGATACAAATTGTATAGCACTAAAAGAATAGTAATAGGGATTCAACAACTATAACTGCCCGCAGATAGACAAAAGCTACTAGTATAACGTCTCCAGGGTAATGACTTATCGAGAATGTTCTTCATTTTCTGGGCTAACCGGTTGCTATGTTTGTGTTTCACAGGAAAGAGTGACATATTCCTTAACTGGAAAACTCGGTACCAGATAATCTTGGGGATTGCACGGGGATTACAATATCTTCACGAGGATTCACACATTAGGATTGTCCACAGGGACATCAAAGCCAGCAATATTCTGCTGGATGACAAATTTCAACCAAGAATCGGAGATTTTGGCCTAGCCAGGTTTTTCCCTGAAGATCAAGCATATCTCAGCACTGCATTTGCTGGAACCTTGTAAGTAGTGTTTAGTTTCTCAAGATAACACCTTTAACTATGACGCTGTTTGGAGACGAGGTGTGTCACAATATTTAAAACTTGTCATTAAGGATAAAATCGAAAGTTTAAGTTGGAATTTTTTCGACATTTGGAAGGGGGTCATTCTAGTTTGAAAACGAGGGTCAGATGAACTGGAATAGGGAGAGCATATGTTAATATATGGTCTCTGGATTCTTTTAGAATGGATGAAAACTCGCAATGAAGTGGTTGTAATGTTCGTTCTGACAACGTGCCTTCCACAAAAAACTCCACAGCAACAGAAACTAATGCTAATACAGATAATGGATCTGGTTCTCAACAATAGTAGCAGGGAACCGACTGTTATTCTTCACGACTAACTGTAAAATGGAATAACAAAGATCTCTACATGAACTTTTAAAACAGCATTAAGTTATAAATAGGATCAACATCTTCTTTTGTTTTCCTGGATTTTAAGCCTTTAATTTGGTACTATTATATATTTTCTGCGGCAGAGGTTACACAGCTCCTGAATACGCGCTTAGAGGAGAATTGACCGAAAAGGCTGATATATACAGCTTTGGTGTTCTTGTGCTAGAAATTATCAACTGCCGGAAGAATACAGATCTTTCTTTGCCTTCAGAAATGCAATATCTCCCTGAATATGTACGCTGCCTACATTTTATTTTTCGCTATGTTATAATGATGAAACAGGAAAAAAGGCTATCTGTCTACCATTTATTGACAATATTGATTGTTCAAGTACAGGCATGGAAGCTATATGAGAGGTCGAGATTAGTTGATCTAGTCGATCCCAAGATGAAGGAAGATGGGATCGTGGAAAAGGATGTGATGCAAACGATACATGTGGCTTTCTTATGCCTTCAGCGTGATGCAAATTTAAGACCGCCAATGTCTGAGATAGTTGCAATGTTGGTACACAAGGCTGCACTAGTCGAAACATCAACTAGACCAGCTTTCTTAGATCGAAAGCAAAGGAAGGACGTCAAGATTTCTTGGGATGCTACAATACATGGTTTGCCTTCTCCTCTGCAGAATGATTCACCTTCCCTCTCCCCACCACAAAAGTAGGGTCTCGAGCTGGTTGGAAACAAGAAGGGCGACTTTTTGAGACAATTACTATTAGTTGAACGACCATCTGAGAGGTGGTCTTGATTTTTTTATTTAATTTTTCTTGTGTTGTCGATAGCATTTGTGCATATGTAGAAACAAAATCAGCCAAGGTGCCTTTTCTAACTTTCTGTAGGGATGAGGAGTTCTAGTTTCCACTGTGTAAACATGAGTGCAAAGTGTTATTGGTGATTGAAATTGCAATGTGAGTGTAATTTGTTGATGAGGAAGTCCCACCTTGTCAGTTTTAAGTCAAAAGAATCAAGAAGATAGACAATTTTGTGAATGTCCATGTACTGAATAACTTTTTTCCAGGCAAACAAATAAGGATTTTCTCAACAATTAATACTTTCTTTGGAAAATTATCTCCTAAAATTTTGATTTTATTACTAATTATTGGACACATGTGTTACACAAATTTGCATGTATAAGCTACAAACTTCAGCATACATGCATTCCCATTTAAGAAAAAGAGTTAATACATAAAAATAACCTTGACATCAAATTATAACTTTCACCTTAAACTTTGATAGTGCACAAATAGGACCTTTAACTATTCAAAACCTGAACAAATATGACCTCCGATTTTGCAACCCCATGCGTGAGTCTCACTCGCGCCTACGTGGAAAGGTAATTCAATCACACGGTGCCACATCGTTAAAAGGGCTGACTTGGAGAGAGGTCATATTTGTGCAGTTTTGAATAATTAAAGATCATATTTGTGTACTGTCAAAGTTTTGTTTTTTGTGTTAAAACGACGTCGTTTTTATTATTATTATTATTATTTTATTTATTTTATAGTAGCAACACCTAACTTATTTTTTTTAATTTTAAAAAATTATTATTATTATTATTATTATTATTATTATTATTTTATTATTTTATTATTTAGCAGCACCTAGCTTTTTTTAATTTAAAAAAAACAACCACTAGCAGGGTTCAAAACTGCACAGTAGGCTGAAGGAAGCGCCCAAAAAGAGCAAATAACATCACTGGGCTATTTAAGTGCTTTGTTTCATGTGGTTCAACATTAATATACATACATAAATATACATTTTCTATCTTATATATATACAATATAATTTTTTTACCGAGGGGGTTCAGGTGAACCCTATGGTAACCACGTAGTTTCGCCCCTCATTAATTTAATAACGTAATAATGCTAATTTAATAATATTTTAATTACGTTAATTTGATAATGTTAATTTACTGGGGCAGTTATTCAACAATTGAGAGAAGTTGTTGAGATAAATATCCCAGTTACCAAACAACTATCCCAATTGTTCGAGCAACTTAACTTTTTTAACTTTAAAAAGTTGAGGTCCCCTTTTTTTTAATTGAAAGCTTGGTAGGTCTCTAGACTCATTTTTCTCAAAAGGCACACGTTTGGTGACGGAGGTGTGAGCAAACTTTGATTCCTAGTTCGGCGTATCTATCATCTAATCTAACTATACCCAAAATCTGAAAAAGGTCTTCTCACTAACCCTTTGCAAGCAAACATAAATCTCCTATTGAGCATCAAATCAAATAAATCAAGAAGAAGAAGAAGAAATCTAGCAGTGATGGCGTATGTGGATCATGCTTTCTCAATTTCAGATGAGGATATGATGATTGGGGGTTCTACTGCTGCTGACAATAATCGGGGACCCATCAAAGAGATCGCTCTTGCTGTTTCCCTTCTTGTCTTTGGTACCCTTGCTATTCTTCTTGGTGTTTTCATGGCCATCAATAAGGTCGGCGGCGATACTGCTCATGGTAATCTTCAGCTGGGGGTCTCCCCCCCTTTCTTGTTTTATTTCAATCCTATATATTTTGTTGGTAACAATCTCTGAATATTACCATTGCAACACAAAAACAACTAGTCTCTAGTGTTTGATCGTCTTCTAACTAAGGCGTTCAGCACAACTTGACCTTGTTTGTATCTGCTCTTGGAGTTTCTTGTTCGTGGTGTCTATGATTTTGGAGAGATAGTTTATATAGTAATACCTATCTATCCAAGTGGTGTGCTTTTATGTTTTTTTGTTTGTTATTATGTTATATGTCCTGAGCCGAGGGTCTATTGGAAACCGCGTCTCTACTTCATCTGGTGGGGTAGTAGCATGGATTCTGTACACTTTACTCTCCCCAGACCCCACTTTGTGGGAATACACTGGGTATGTTGTTGTTGATGTTCTAACCTGCCATGTATAGTAGAACATTGTTATTTCCTTTTGTTAGTCTTAAATCTTGTAAGGTATTGAGACATGAAAATTGTTCATGTACATCCGTTTCCTTGGGCCTGATGTTTGTTAGTCACATAGGGTTTAGTGTTATGTAGCTTTAGGTCTATTGTTTGGGCATGTCAAGCAGCTGCAGCAATAAGTATTATATATTCCTTGTTATTTCAAGACAATACTTGTCTTGCCATTGTATGCCTTTTAACTTTTGGTGTAATGCAGGGCTGTTTTTTGCTATACTAGGTGGAGTTCTGTTTATACCAGGGTTCTACTATACACGCATTGCATACTATGCTTACAAGGGTTATAAAGGTTTCTCCTTCTCCAATATTCCTCCCGTCTAGAGTTATGGATGGTGTTTAATACGTTGTACAGCTAGGTCTTTCTAGTCATTTACTGTGTTCTACTCTACCTAGACAAGTTTGTAAACAAATTGAACCACTGTTGCTTCTTTTAGTGCTAATATGTTACCTGAGAAATTGGAACCATTGCTTGCTAAACTGTATACTCCTTAAATCAGCCTCAGTGTGGACGATGTAATAAATACGAGTGCTTGTTAGTTTCTGATGTTTTTCAATATAAACCCTAGCGTTTTTCTTCAAATCTTTGGGATGAAAGGTTTGCCTGCATAGTTTAGCAGACAGGACTATTTCGTTGTCTTAACTGATTGGAGAGCACAAAGTAATTTAGTCAAATGCTGGCCTGTAATATATGCATCGACATGGATACACAAGTCCATTTTTCTTGTTGTGCGGGAGAGAGATATTATTCCTATAATTAATACCATTGTTGAAATTATCCCCTCCAAAAGATTATTGTACATTGCCAGATATTGTCTTTAGTTTGTAACTTTTTGGTATGCATCTTCTTGATGCTTTTGAATGAAATTTCATAGCTTCATCCCAAAATATTAGCCCCTCGAAATAAAACAACAAAAATTGCAAGGCATATCTGGAAATTTTTTGTGTTATATGGGTGGTGTAGAGTCTTAAAGGGTGTGATGCTATGGTAGGTGATCTATTTGCTGCATTCAGAAACCTATCATACAGTCATAAGATAGATGAAATATTGTATCTACTGCTAGAGCAATATATAGCAAGATCCTCGTATAAATGTATGTTTTGTGATTCACCTATCTGTTTACTTTGTCAAACAACTAACCTTAAGATAGTTGAGGTGCTAGTGGGAGGTAGGAGCTAGCTACCATTTGGAATGGCCAAAGTGTATGCTGTCATCAAGGAAAATTTTGGCTTAAGAGAGTTCTTTATGTGAAAGTCTAACCATGAAAGTGTCTTAAGTTGGCTGCATTACGCCTGTACAGTGTTGGATACTGTGTTGCCTAGCCAAGTTTGTCTATTACAGTCTCAGATTACTCTTTACTTTTTTTTTTTTTCGAATATGGGGAAAAATAATTGGGTGTCATTTTGTATGATGTAAAATAACACAGTGGTTGTTTGGTGCCATGATATTAAATACCAGTGTGACTGTGATTTGTCCAAACTATGATACTGAATGTTTAGTTTTTCATCCTTTCTAGTCACACAATTTTAGATTCGTGAAATGTGACCCTATGGAAATTGCAATTTGTTTACTATGTTTCTCGGACGATAAATTTTAGCTGGGATTTGTAGACTCAATAGTACTTTTCTTCACGAATAACTTTCGTTAGTATAAAGTACTTTTTGTCAACAAAAGAAATGGCTTAAGCAAGCAATTACCAAATTTTATTTTACATTAGAGATTTAAAATAAACTTCAATTTAGGTATTTTATAACGGTACACTTTGTATCGACATTTATATGATACTCGGTTTAATTCTTTGCACGTGTTAAAAAATGTTAGCTCTTGATTATTCAAGTCTACAATTCGATAAGAGTGTGCTCCGATCAAGTTAATTCTTCAATATTTACTTAAATTGCACGTGTGGATCGGAATGACAATGGGGCGGCCCACAAAAGTTTAACCCACTCCGGTCTTGCATAACAACTCTTTTTAATTCCCCCACACCATAATATGAACAAACATTTTGGTACATTTGATTGACATATAATTAAGTTAAAGATTACACAAATACATAACTTATGTTTCTAATATTACAAAAAATCTCAACTCCCTAAATATTTTTTATTTCTTAAACATCGTGTCAAGTTCAAATAAACCAAACAAATTGAAACAAAAGCAGTATGTATGTATGTATTCTAATCACGTTTCCAAATGAAATCAGATGAATTAGTGAAACAGAACCTCCATAACCAAATTATATAAGTAATGAATAGATCTGCGTGTTATATGTTGTTGTGCACCTGTAAAGTGCTTTTGGTTTATTCATTTATCAAAAGGAAAACAAAACTGATACACAAGAGCACTAAACTTATGCAAATATCTCAAAGAGCATTTTTACCTTCACATGTGCTTTATAATTACTGTATCATCGGCTTTATCGTAGGTGCTTCACTCCAAATTCTTCACACTAATATTTAGTAGATTGGACACCAAAATGACAAGTCAAAACTAGAAATCCCTTCTTTGAAAGAGAAACTTTCTACCAGTTGCCCAGTAACAAAAGTACATTGCTTTAGCATCACATCAATAACCTCAGAAAACTATTGTTAGCTGCTGCACCAATCACCATAGCAGCTAAAAATGTATGACAAATCACATTCCGATACATTTGAAAAAAAAAAAAAAGAACCTCCAGTGCATCAGTACGTCTTGTCTATACCACATAACGCCTTTCAGGAATAGCACTGGAAGCAACAAGAGGAGATAAATAGCACATCCCGACAAGATTTTACCTTCTCCTTCATCATACATTCTCTACTTTGCTGGCTACAGCTTTTGCTTTTTCTTCGGCCTGGTTCTGTGCACAAAACATTTAATAAGTATGCAACAGAAAGGGCCGAAAACAAACGTCTCGCGGAGCAATTAAAAGTGATCCAAACCTGAGTAGGAATTAGAAATACACCAAAAAAAGTATAGCCATGGCGCTGCACTTAGATTTGCAGGTATGATTTAAATCGGAAGCAATGTTTGCCTCATTGTTTATTTTTTTGCTAGACATAGAGGCACACTACCAAACTCATGCCATAAGTTGATCCAAATTTTGGTCGCCAAGGGTCTATCGGAAACAGTCTCTCTACCTTCGCAAGGTAGGAGCGGCAAGGCTGCATACACACCAGACACCACCCTCCTCAGAACCCGCAAGTGGGATTACACTGGCTGTGTTGTTGTATAAAATCAAAAGATGATTTTCTTTTTTTGGAAGAAAAAATACTTTGCCTAGCTAAGTTCTGACATACTATTTATGATTCTGGTAGAAATATCAATCAAAGGTAGAATTAGAAGAAAATGTAAGCAGACACCAAAATAAGAACTCTCAATTATTCATCATTTAAACATTAAGAAGGTCTCAAACAATTAATGATTCATGTAGAAAATTCCTGACCAGTTAAATGTTAAGTTTCTAACTCTAAGGAAATAAAGCAGTTCTTGATCCTTTATTGAACAAAACCCAATAAATGCTAACGAAAACAAAAACATGTCGCTCCTAATGGCATGTTTTTGACCACAAGTTCAAAGGTTACGTTAGATATGTGTCAAAAATCTTTTCTTTTTAAACTCTGTACATTGCCATATAAACTAAAATGGATGTACTACAACATAAATTTACGTTATTAAAACACATAAGAGGCCGCCCCACCCCCACCTCTAAACTCCCAAAGAATCAGCATCACCCTTCGCCATCACATCCCCAAAAGAAAAGTATATGAAGATAAAAGAGGCATGGACTTAACCATTTGGAATATATTTCAGTGGCTGGAGTAAAACAAAAATCAACACTTTGAAGCGAAAACAAACCGTGTGAGAGCTGAAGGAAAACATTCATGAAATGGAAGTGGAATGAGCTCCAAGCAAGACAGTCACTGGTGTAAAACTTACACTAATTATGTTCTTGGTGAAAGTTATTAGCATCTGCAATCAATCACAATCTTCCCTATCTACCCATCCCCAATTTTCTCTACTATTGACAGTAGATACCAATTTCCACATTAATCTCTTAGCTAAGTTCCAAGGAGTTGCTTACAAGTATGTATGTGATATAGTACGGGATAGTATCAGGTACAAAATCAAGATTCTCTTTGCTAAATTTTACAATTTTGAGGAATCCACACACATTGCACAACAGCTGACACAGATATCTCAAGACAAAAGAAGGATACTATATAAATTAGATCTATTGGATGTCAGACTTTGAGAGTTCGTGAACAATACAACGCCCAAGAACATATTGTCCTTTAGACTCTGCCCACCACATTTATTCACAGAACAAGTTATTCTTCACGGCCCTGTAATACCTCAAAAGCAAACATTTCACTATCTACCGTTTTCTTCTGGAAGAGAGGGATATAACAGAATGATCAATGTTTGCAGTCTCCATATGTTAGAGTCCACTATAACATTGGTCGGCTAGCAACAGTTTGCACAACTGCATGGGAAGGTCTCAAAACATCTACTTAAACATTCTACATGAAGTGTTACAGCAGTTTCAGAAAAGAAAAAAAGAACAGTATTTTTACATTTTCAGTTTTCTTTAAGAACTAAATCGCGTTTCAAATTTAAGGAGGTAGAAAAGCCAAGAAACTTTGCTCCGCAAGGTCAAGGCATCGGATGCCAGACTGGCTTGACCAGGTATTGGGTCGTGACAACTTTCAAGAGATTTAAGTAGGGGTTTGTAACTGGAAAGCACCAGCAACACTTGATCCTAAATAAAATGTTTCTAGTTGCAGCAAAAGACAGCACCACCGTGTTGTTTTAATTAGGATTGATTATGCCTAAGAACAAACTAAAATCTGAAATTTAACATAACTAGGAAAAAAAAAAGATACATCATGTTTTCTGTAAATACAAAACTTATAAATCGTTTGGTTGGGAAAGAGTTATCCGGGGATTAGTTATCCCAACATGTATATGAGATAACTTATACCATCACTATGGTGTAAATGATGGGATAAATAATCCTGGTACTAACTAATAGTCCTTCATTATATCCTGAGACTATTTATGCTTATACCTCACACCAAAAGACAAAAGATTAGCTGATGAGAAAGTAGAAACAAGCAGATAAATAGTATAACCATACACCCCAACAACACCAAGCATAAGAAAGAAAGAAAGAAAGTAAGAAAGTAGAGACTTACAATAGTTTTGGTGTCATAGTAATCAGCTAATGCCCACTGATACTTTGACTGATTCAACCCAAACCAGTAAGCCACTTGTTCATCCAAACTCTCATGAGCTATAAAATAAACATCTCCAAACTAGAATGAGTACAATATTCACACTAACATTCAAAGATTTATGAACAAAGCTACCATCTTTCTATAAAAAAAAAATAAAAAAATACTATTCAAAAGGAGGGAGGGGGTAGCAATTACCATTTTGTAGTTTAGCAAGGGCGTTGGAGAAAAACCCAAAAGTGGAGTTAGAGGGTTTATCATACTGCATTGGGGGAGACCAAACCGGACAAGACGACTTGTCGACCACCGGTTGCGGCGGCTGAGCTGAACCGGAGTTGGGAGGAGGGGTCATGAAAACCGTGTATGGCCCGATCTTACCGATCCGAGGAGGAGGAGGAGTACATTCACCCATATTTACTACAAGCAGCAGCTGAATGGATGATTATGATGATGATTCTCCATTTTATTTTGAGAAAAGATATAAAATATGCCAAAACTTGTCCTAAACTTTACCACTTTAATTTTGCAAACATTTAAATATGCTCTAAATAACTTTCGAGTAAATTAAATATCATCCTTAAATTATATGAGTAATACCAGATTCATAAGGTAGGGTAGATTGCACCTGTGTGGCACATCAGCTTCATGTCATCAACGTATGTGTCATGTCATGTCAAACATTGATTTAGCTCGAAAACGGCCCGCGCCCGTTTGACCACCCAAATGGTCCCGCCCACACAAACGGACAACACTAAGCCCCTCCCTGGCATGCCCCAATCGATTTTTGGCCTACAACACACTTGGATCTCGAGTCCACCCTCGGAACCGTGGCCTATAGCACACCAATTTGACCTGAAAATGCCCTGTTTTTCCCGTTTGCCCCGTTTTACTGCAATTGCCTTAGTCATTCTCTTATATAGTGTAGTCCCCATAGCAATAGGCCTCGGTTTAGTGAGGTTTTGTTTTTTTGGGAATCATTGCTAGAATAAGGATTGAATTGCATCTAGTTTTCTCCTGTTTGACTTCAATTACCATATGGAAATGGAGATCATCCAACATTATGTTCCAGCACTGCCCCTGAATTAATCAACCAAGTAGAAGTTGAAGTTCAGTTGGAATCAATATAGTCTAGTAGTTTTTTTACTATGAAGAGCCCCCTATTGTTGATAGAGAACTTAACCATCCAAATGGCCCCACCCACACAAACAGACAACACTAGGTCGTTCCCTAACCTCTCTGGCACGCCCCGGTCGATTTTCGCCCCACGGCACTTTCGGACATAGGCCCACCCCCGGAACCGTGGGTTATGCACACCAATTAGGCTCGAAAACGCCCCGTTCGCACCATTTCACCCATTTGACCATCCAAATGGCCCCACCCATACAAACAGACAACACTAAGCCGCTCCCCAAACTCTCTGACATTCCTTGGTCGATTTTCGGCCCACATAATGCCCAGATCCCGGGCTCACCCCAAGAACCGTGGGCTATAGCACACCAATTTGGCCCGAAAATGCCCCGTTTGCACTTTTTGCCCATTTGACCACCCAAATGGCCACGCCTATACAAACGGACAACAATAGGCCGCTCCCCAGTCTTCATGGCACCGTTTGGTCAATTTTTGGCTCACAGCACGCCCGGACTGGGGGCCCACCCTCGGAACCGTGGACTATAACATACCGATTTGGCTTAAAAATGCCCCGTTTGGACTGATTTACCCGTTTGACAACCCAAATGGCCCCGCCCACACAAACAGGCAATACTAGGCCGCTCCCTAACATGCCCCGGTCGATATTCGTCCCACAACACACCTGGACCCCGGGCCCACCCTCAAAACTGTGGGTAGCATACCGATTTGGCCCGAAAATGTCCCATTTACACCGTTTCACCCATTTGAAAGCCCAAATGGCCCGCCACACCCAAACAGATAACACTAGATTGCTCCCCAGCCTCCCTGGCACGCCCAAGTCGATTCTCGACCCATAACATGCACGGACTTTAGGCCCACCCCCGGAACCGTGGGCTATATCACTGATTTGGCCTTAAAATGGCCCATGCCTGTTTGACCGCCCAAATGCCCCCACGCAAATGGACAACACTAGGCCACTCCCCAGCCTTTCTTGCATGCCCCGGTCGATTTTTGGCTTATAGGATTCCCGAAGTTCGGGCATACCCTAGAAACGTGGGCTATAACACACTGATTTGGCTCGAAAATGCCCCGTTTGCACAATTTCTCCCGTTTAACCACACAAATGACCTCGCCCACACAAACGGACAACACTAGGCCGCTTCCCAGCCTCTCTGGCATGCCCCAATTGATTTTTGGCCAACAACATGCCTGGACCCAGGGCCCACCCCCAAAACCATGGGCTAAGCACATCGATTTTTCCCAAAAATGCTCCATTTGTTGCCGTTTTTCCCGTTTGACCACCCAGATGGCCCCGCTCACACAAACAGATAATACTAGGCCACTTTCCAGCCTCCTTGGTACGTCCCGGTCAATTTTTGGCCCATAGCATGCTAAATCCTGGGCCCACCCCCGAAATCGTGGGTTATAGCCCACCGATTTGGCCTGAAAAAGCCTTGTTTGCATCGTTTCACTCGTTTGACCACCCAAATAGCCCCGCCCACACAAATAGACAATATTAGGCCACTTTCCAAACTCCTTGGCATGCCTCGATAGAATTTTGGTCGAAAGCACGCCCGAACCTCGAGCCCAACCTCGGAACCATGGGCTATAGCATATCGATTTGGCTCGAAAACTCCTCGTTTGCACCATTTTCGCCCCCCACCCAAACAAACAATACAATGCCGTTCCCCAACCTCCCTGGCATGCTGCGGTCAATTTTTGAACCACAGAACGCTCGGACCTTGGGCCCACCCTCAAAACCGTGGGTCGTAGCACACCAATTTGGCCCAAAAATGCCCCATTTGCCCACCCAAATAGCCCTGCCCACACAAACGGACAATATTAGGAAACTCTTCAGCCTCTCTAACACACCCTGGTTGATTTTTAGCCTACAATACGCCCAAAGTCTGGGCCCACCCCCAGAACCACGGGCTATAACATACCAATTTGGCCCAGCATACACAAACGGACAACACTAGGCCGCTCTCCAGCCTCCCTGGCATGCTCGGATCGATTTTTGGCCCACAGTAAGCCTAAACCTCGGGTTCACCCGTGGAACCGTGGGCTATAGATTTGTGATTTAGTCCGAAAATGCTCCGTTTGCATTGTTTTGCCAGTTTGACCACCTAAATGGCCCCGCCCATACAAACGGACAAAACTAGGCCGCTCCCAAGCCTTCTTGGCACGGCCTGGTCAATTTTCAACCTACAGCACCCTCGGACCCTAGGATCACCCTAAAAATCGTGGGCTATAGCCTATAGCACACCTTTTTTGCCTGAAAATTGCTCATTCGCACAGTTTCGCCCGTTTGACAACCAAACCGCCCAGAAATCCAAAATGGCCCACACTAGGCTGCTACCCAGCCTTTCTGGGGCAGCCCAATCTATTTTTAGCCAAAATCACGCTCGAACCTTGAGCCCACCCCAAAAATCGTGGGCTATAACACATCAATTTTGCCCTAAAATAGGTCGTTCGAGCCGTTTCGCCTGTTTGACCAACCAAACCGCCCAGAAAACCAAAATATCCCAGACTAAGCCACTCCCCATCCTGCTTGGGGAATCCTGGTCGATTTTTAACCAAAATCACACCCGCACATCGGGCCCACCCCCCAAAAAATGGGTTATAGCACACTGATTTGGCCCAAAAATGGCCCATTTTGCCCCGTTTTACCTGTTTGACCAACTAAATAGCCTAGAAAACTAATATGGCCCACACTACGTCGCTACCAACCTTCCTGGAGCATCCCAATCAATTTTTGGCCAAAACCACACTCAGACCCCGAGTCCACCCTAAAAACTTTGGGCTATAGCACACCGATTTGGCTTAAAAATGGCCTGTTCATGCCATTTCACCCATTTGACCAACCAAACCTCCTACAAACCAAAATGGCCAACACTAGGCTGCTCTACAGCCTACCTGGGGAACCCCTGTTGATTTTTTGCAAAAATCATGCCCATTTACGCTGTTTCACCCGTTTGACCAACCAAATTGCCTAGAAAACCAATATGGCCCACACTAGGCCGCTTTCTAATCTGTCTGGGGCAGCTAGGTTGTTTTTTTTGATAAAATCATGCCTGGATCCTGGGCCTACCCCAAAAGTTGTGGGCTATAGCACACCAATTTGGCCCGAAAATAGCTTGTACGCACCGTTTCCTCCGTTTGACCAACCAAACCGCCCAGAAAACCAAAATGGCCTACACTAGTCCATTCCTCGGATTGCCTGTGGCTGCCCGATCAATTTTTCGTTAAAATTATGCTCGAACCCTGGGTCCACCCCAAAAATCGTGGGCTATAACACACTAATTTATCCCAAAAATGGCCCGTTTGCGTCGTTTCACCCATTTGACCAACCAAACTGCCCAAAAAATCAAAATGGCGCACACTAGGCCGCTCTTCAGACTGCCTGGGGCAGCACAGTCAATTTTTAGCAAAAATCATACCCGTACCCCGAGCCTACCCTGAAAATTGTGGGCTATATCTCACCAATTTAGTTCGAAAGTAGCTCATTTGCATCGCTTTGCCCGTTTGACCAACCAAACCACCCAAAATTCTGAAAAAAACCCACACTAGGCCGCTACCCAGCCTTCCTGGGGAAGTTCGATCTATTTTTGGCCAAAATCACGCTCGGACCTTGGGCCCACCTTAAAAATCGTGGGCTAGAGCACACCAATTTTGCTCAAAAATAGCCCTTCGAGCCGTTTTGCCCGTTTGACCAACCAACCCTCCTAGAATACTAAAATGGCCTACACTAGGCCACTGCCCAGTGTGCTTGGGGCAGCCCAATCAATTTTCGACTAAAATCACGCTCGAAACCTGGGCCCACCCCAAAAATCGTAGCCTATAGCACACCAATTTGGCCCGAAAATAGCCCATTCGCTCCGTTTCACCAACCAAACTGCCCAAAAAATCAAAATAACCCATGCTAGGCTGCTCCCCAGCCTGCCTAGGGCAGTCCAATTGATTTTTGGCCAAAATCACGCCCGAATCCCTGGCCCACCCCAAAAACCGTTGGCTATTGCACACCAATTTGGCTTGAAAATGGGCTGTTCGTGCCATTTTTCCCATTTGACCAACCAAACCGTCGAAGAAACCAAAATAGCCTATACGAGGTCACTTCTCAGGCTGCCTGGGGTAGTTGGATCGATTTTCAGCCAAAACCACGCATATACCTCAGGCCCACCCTAAACAATCGTGGGATAGCACACTAATTTAGTCTGCAAATGGCCCGTTCGCGCCGTTTCACCTGTTTGACCAACCAAACTACCCAGAAAACCTAAATGGCCAACGCTAGGCTGCTTCCTAGCATACCTGGGGCAGCCCGATCGATTTTTGGCCAAAATCACGCCCGAACCCAAGGCCCACCCCAATAACCGTGGACTATATCCCATCGAATTTTTCTAAAAAATGGCCCGTTTGCACCGTTTCACCCGTTTAACCAACCAAACCGCCCAAAAAATCAAAATGGCGCATACTAGGCTGCTCCCCTGCCTGCCTGGGGCAGTCCGGTTGATTTTCAACCAAAATCACACTTGGACCCTGAGCCCACCCCAAAAACCACAGGCAAAACCACACCAATTTTGCCTGAAAATAGCCTGCTCGCGCCGTTTTGCCCATTTGACCAAACGAACCGCCTAGAAAACTAAAATAGCCTACACTAGGCCACTCCCCATCCTGCCTAGGGCAGTCCAGTCAATTTTTGGCCAAAATCACGTTGGACTCCAGTCCTACCCCAAAAATCGTGGGCTATAGCTCACCGATTTGGCCGAAAAACGGCCTCATTTGCATTGTTTTGCCCGTTTGACCAACCAAACCTCCTAGAAAACCAAAATGGCCTACACTGGGTTGCTACCCAGCTTGCCTGGGATAGCTCGGTCGATTTCTACAAAAATCACGCCCGAACCCTGGGCCCACCCTAAAAACTGCGGGCTATGGCACATCGATTTGGCTTGAAAACTACCCATTCATGTCATTTCAGCTGTTATACCAACCAAATAGCACAGAAAACAAAAATGGCCCACACTAGGCCACTTCCCAGCCTGCCTAAGGCAGTCCAGTCGATTTTTGGTAAAAATCACGACCGAACCCCTGGCCTACCCTAAAAACCGTGGACTATAGCACATTGATTTGGCCCGAAAATAGCCCATTCGCGCCATTTTTCCCATTTGATCAACCAAACCGCCCAAAAATAAAAAATGGCCCATACTAGGCCGCTCCCCAACCTTCCTGGGGTAGCCCGGTCGATTA
Organism: Capsicum annuum; assembly: GCF_002878395.1. Taxonomy (NCBI): domain Eukaryota; kingdom Viridiplantae; phylum Streptophyta; class Magnoliopsida; order Solanales; family Solanaceae; genus Capsicum; species Capsicum annuum. The sequence goes on along the minus strand of NC_061117.1, from coordinate 330,899 downwards.
TCAACCAAAATCATGCCCCGGCATATGGACCACCCAAAAATCGTGGGCTATAGAACTCTGATTTGACCCGAAAATAGCCCATTTGCGCCGTTTCCCCCGTTTGACCAACCAAACTGCCTAGAAAATCAAAATGACCCACACTAGGCTGCTTTCTAGCCTGCCTGGTGCATCCCGATTAATTTTTTACCAAAATTACACATGAAACCAGGGCTCACCCTAAAAACCGTGGGCTATAGCACACCAATTTTGCCTAAAAATGACCTGTTCGCACTGTTTCGCCCATTTGACCAACCTAAACGCCCAAAAAACCAAAATGGCCTATACTAGGTCATTAGCCTGCCTGGGGAAGCCCAATCAATTTTTAGCCAAAATCACGCATGGACCCCAGGCTCACCTCAAAAATCGTGGGCTATAGACACCGATTTGGCCCGAAAATGACCTGTTTGCGTCGTTTTGCCTGTTTGACCAACCAAATAGCCCAAAAAACCAAAATGGCCCACACTAGGCAGCTCCCCGCCTGGCTGGGGCAGCCCGGTCAATTTGCGGCCAAAATCACGCCCAGACCCTGGGTCCAACCCAAAAACTGTGGGCTATGGCACATCAATTTGGCCCAAAAATGGCATATTCGCACCGTTTTGCTCGTTTGAGAAGCCAAACCTCCCAGAAAATCAAAATGGCCCAAAAATGGTTCGTTCACATCATTTCGCCCGTTTGACCAACCAAATAGCCTAAAAATCCAAAATGGCCAACACTAGGCCGCTCCTCAACCTGCCTGGGCAGCCCGATCAATTTTTGGCCAAAATCATGCCCAGACCCCAGGTCCAACCCAAAAATTGTGGGTTATATCACACCGATTTGTCCCAAAAATGGCATGTTCACGCCGTTTCGCCCGTTTGACCAACCAAACCACCCAGAAAACCAAAATAGTCCATACTAGGCCGCTCTTCATCCTGCCTTAGGTAGCCTGATCGATTTTTGGCCAAAATCACGCTTGGACCTCAGACCCTCCCCAACAGCCATAAGTTGTACCACATCGATGTAGCCCGAAAATGGCTCGTTCATGCCGTTTTACCTATTTAACCATCCAAACCCTTCAGAAAAACAAAATAGCCTACACTAGACCTCTTTCCAGCCTACATGGGGAAGCCTTGTCAATTTTCGGCCAAAATCATTCCCAACCTCGGGTCTAACTTAAAAACCGTGGGCTATAACACACCAATTTGGATCGAAAATGGCCCGTTTGCTTTGTTTCGCCCGTTTGACCAACCAAACCTCCCATAAAACCTAAATGACTCATACTAGGCTGCTCCCCAGCTTGCCTGGGGCATCCATATCGATTTTCAACCAAAATCACGCATGGACCTTGGCCCACATAAAAAACAGTGGGCTATAGCACCCCGATTTGGCCCTAAAATGGACCGTTCATGCCATTTCGCCCGTTTGACCATCCAAATTACCCAGACAACCAAAATGGCCCATACTAGCCCGTTCCTCTGCCTGCCTGAGGAAGCCCGATTAATTTTTGGATCAAAATCACGCTCGAACACCAAGCTAACGCCCAAAATAGTGGGTTATAGCACACTGATTTAGCCCCAAAATAGCCTCGTTCGCGTTATTTCGCCTGTTTGACCAACCAAGCCACCCATAAAACCAAAATGGCCCACACTAGGCTGCTTTGTAGCCTGCTTTGAATAACCCAGTCGATTTTTGGCCAAAATCACATTAGGCCCCGGTCCCACCCCAAAAACCGTGGGGTATAACACACCGATTTGGCCCCAAAATAGCCTGGTTTGCGCCATTTTGCCCGTTTGACCAACCAAACCCCTTATAAAACCAAAATGTCCTATACTATCCTGCTCCCCAGTCTGCCTGGGGTAGCTCAGTCAATTTTTGGCCAAAATCACGCCCGAACCCTGGGCACACCCCAAAAACCATGGGCTATGGTACACCGATTTGGCCTAAAAACTGGCCATTCATGTTGTTTCGCCCGTTATACCAACCAAACTGCCTAGAAAATAAATATGGCCCTCACTAGGATGCTTACCAGCCTGCCTGGGGCAGACCGGTTGATTTTTGGAAAAAATCACGCTCGAACCCTGGGCCTACCCTAAAAATCGTTTGCTATAGCACATCGATTTGGCCCAAAAATGGCCCATTCAATTTTTGGACCAAAACATGCCCGAACCCTAGGCCTACCACTGAAACCGTGTGCTATAGCAAACCAATTTAGCCTGAAAATGACCCGTTCACGCCTTTTCACCCATTTGTCCACCCAAATGCCACAAAAATTTAAACGGAGCACACTGGGATGATCCTCAACCTCTTTGTCATTCCTTGGTTAATTTTTGACCCACAACATGTCTGGAACCTGGGCCCACCCCCAAAATTGTAGGCTATAGCACACTGATTTTGCTTGAAAATACCCCATTTACGTTATTTTGCCCATTTGTCTACCCAAATAGCCACAAAAATTTAAACGAACCATACTGGGACGATCCCCAACATCCCTGACACGCCTCAGTTGATTTTCAACCCACAGAATACCCTAACCCCGATCGCAACCCTAAAACTATGGGCTATAACACACTGATTTGGCCCAAAAATGCCCCGTTTCTCGCCATTTCGCCTGTTTGTCCACCCAAATGGCCACGAAAAATTAAATAGAACACACTGGAATGATTCCCAACCTCCCTGGCATGCCTCAATCGATTTTCATCTCATAAAACGCCCGAACCCCAAACCCACCCCCAAAACCGTGGGCTATAGCGTACCGATTTGACCCAAAAATATCCCATTCGCGCTGTTTCGCCAGTTTGTCCATTCAAATGGCCACAAAAATTTAAAAGGACAACACTGGGATAATTCTAAACCTCCCTAGCATGCCCTGGCTGATTTTTAGCCTACAGCATGCTCAGACCCCTGGCCCACCCTCGAAACCATGGGATATAGCACATAGATTTGACCCAAAAATGCCCCATTCGTGCCGTTTTGCCCCTTTGTCCACGAAAATGGCTATGAAAAATTAAATGAACTATACTAGGATGATCCGCAACCTCCTTGGCTGCCCCGATTAATTTTTGGCCCACAGAACACCTGGACCCGGGCCAACCCTCGAAACTGTGGACTATGGCATAGCGATTTGGCTCGAAAATGCCCCATTCACCCATTTGTCCACCTAAACAGCATGCCTGAACCATGGTCCCACCCCAAAACCATGGGTTATAGCACATCGATTTGGCCCCAAAATGCCCTGTTCGCACTGTTTTGCCTGTTTGTCCACCCAAATGGCCATAAAAATTTTAACGGACTACTCTGGGATGATCCCCAATCTCCCTGGCGTGCCCCAGTTTATTTTTGGTCCACAGCAGGCTCGAACCCCGGGTCTACCCCTGAAATCGTAGGCTATAGCACACCGATTTGGCCTGAAAATGCTCCATTCAAGCCGTTTTGCCCGTTTGTCCGCCCAAATAGTCACGAAAATTTAAACGGACCACACTGGGACGATCCTCAACCCCTCTGGAATTCTCCAATCAATTTTCTCCCCATAGCCCGTTCGGACCCTAGGCCCATCCCTGAAACCGTAGGCTATAGTACATCAATTTGTCCTGAAAATGCCCCGTTTGCATTTTTCACCCGTTTGTCTACCCAAATGACAATGAAAAATTAAACGGACCACATTGAGATGATCCCCAACCTCTCTAACACATCCAGGACAATTTTAAGCCCACTGCATACCCGTACCTCAGGCCCATCCCCCAAAATCGTGCGCTATATAACATCGATTTGGCCCAAAAAAGCCCCATTTGGGCCGTTTCACTTGTTTGTCCACCCAAATGGCCACGAAAATTTAAAGGGACCATACTGGGATGATCCCCAATCTCCCTGGCAAGCTCTGATCTATTTTAGGTCCACAGCACGCCTGGACCCCAGGCCCACCCCCAAAACCATGGGCTATAGCACACCGATATGACCCAAAAATGCCCCGTCTGCACCGTTTTGTTGGTTTGTCCACCCAAACGGCCATGAAAATTTAAACGTACAATACTGGGATAATTCCCAACCTCCCTGGCATGCCTCGATCAATCTTCAGCCCACAGCACACCCAGACCCCGGGTCTACCCGTAAAATTGTGGGCCATGGTACACCGATGTCGCCCGAAAATACTCCATGCCCGCTGTTTTGCCCATTTTACCACCCAAATAGCTGCAAAAATTTAAATGAACCACACTTGGATAATCCCCAACCTCCCTTCCATGCCCCAATTGATTTTCGGTCGATAACACGCCTGAACCCCGGTCTCACCCCTGAAACTGTGGGCTATAGCACACCAATTTGCGTCGAAAGCACCCCATTTGTGCCGTTTCGCCTGTTTGTCAACCCAAATGGCCACAAAAAATTAAACAGACCATACTAGGAGAATTATCAACCTTCTTGGCACGCCCAGGTTAATTTTTAGCCCACTGCAAGCCCGGACCCCAAGCCCACCACCAAAACCGTGGGCTATAGCACACTGATTTGGCCAAAAAATGCCACGTTAAGGCCGTTATGCCTGTTTTTCCACCCAAATAGATACAAAAATTTAAAAGGACCACACTAAGATGATCCCCAACCTCCCTGGCATGCCCCGATCAATTTTGACCCACAAAATGCCCGAAACCTGGGCCCACCCCTAAAAATGTGGGCTATAGCACACCGATTTCGCCCGAAAATGCCCCATTCACGCCATTCCACCTGTTAGTCCATCCAAATGGCCACGAAAAATTAAACGGACCATATTGGGATGATCCCCAACCTCCCTGGAACACTCTGATCGATTTTTAGCCCACAGCATACCCGGACCCCAGGCCCACCCCTGAAATTATGGGCTATAGCACATCGATTTCGCCCTAAAATGCCTCGTTCGCACTGTTTCACCCATTTGTCCACCCAAATGGCGACGAAAAATTAAACAGACTATACTTGGATGATCCTCAACCTCCCAAGCATGCCCCAGTCGATTTTTAGCCGACAGAACGCCCTAAACCTAGGACCATACCTAAAATCATGGGCTATAACACACCGATATATCCCGAAAATACCCCATTCGTGCCGTTTCATCCGTTTGTCCACCTAACTGACCACAAAAAATTAAATGGACCACACTAGGATGATCCTCAACCCCCCTGGCACGCCCTGGATGATTTTCAGCCTACAACACGTATGGACCCTGGGCCCACCCCCAAAACCGTAGGTTATAGCACATCGATTTGGCCTGAAAATTCCTCGTTTGCGCCGTTTCGCCCGTTTGACCATCCAAATGGCTATGAAAATTTAAATGGGCCATACTGGGATGATCCGCAACCTTCTTGGCTTGCCCCGATCGATTTTTAGCCTACAGCACGCTCGAACCCTGGGCCCACCCCTAAAAAAGTGGACTATAGCACACTGATTTAGTTTAAAAAGGCCCCGTTTTGCCCGTTTGTCCACCCAAATAGCTATGAAAATTTAAACGGACCATCCTGGGATAATCCCCAACCTCCCTTGCATGTCCCGTATAATTTTTGGCCCACAGCACGCTTGGGCCACGATCCCACCCCCGAAACCGTGGGCAGCACACTGATTTGGCCCAAAAATGCCTCATTCGCGCTGTTTCGCCCGTTTGTCCACCCAAATAACCTTAAAAATTTAAATGAACTACACTGGGATGATCCCTAACCTCCCTGGCATGCCCTAAATAATTTTTGACCCACATCACGCTTGGATCGCATACCCACCCCCTAAACCCTGGGTTATAGCACACCGATTTAGCCCGAAAATGCCATGTTCGCATCGTTTCGCCTGTTTGTCCATCCAAATGGCCACAACAATTTAAACGGACCACACTGGGATGATCCCTAACCTCCCAGGCATGCCTCGATTGATATTTGGCCCACAACAAGCCCGGACCCCGAACCCACCCCCGAAACCGTGGGCTATAGCACACTAATTTGGCATGAAAATGCCCCGTTCGCGTCGTTTCTCCCGTTTGTCCACCCAAATGGGCATGAAAATTTATACGAACCATACTGGGATGATCCTTAACCTCCCAGGCATGCCTCGGTCAATTTTTGGCCCAAAACATGCCTGGACTCTAGGCCCACCCCCAAAACCGGGGGCTATAGCATATTTGTTTGACCCGAAAATGCCACATTTGCTCTCTTCCGCCCTTTTGTCCACCCAAATGGCCACAAAAATTTAAATGAACCATACTGGGATGATCCCCAACCTCCCTGACATACCTCGGTTGGATTTTGCCCCACAGCACGCCTGGAACCCAGGCCTACCCTCAAAACCATGGGCTATAGCACACCAATTTTGCCCGAAAATGCCTGTTCGCGCCGTTTCGCCCGTTTGTCCTCTCAAATGGCCATGACAAATTAAACGGACCATACTGGGACGATCCCCAACCACCCTGACATACCCCGATAATTTTTTGGCCCACAGCACGCTTGGACCCCGGACCCACCCCCTAAACCGTGGGCTATTGCACATCGATTTAGCATGAAAATGCCCCATTCGTGCCGTTTTACCCATTTGTAAACCTAAATGGCCACAAAAAATTAAATGGACCACACTGGGATGATCCTCAACCCCCCTGGCATGCCTCAGTTGATTTTCAGTCCACAACATGCACGGACCCTAGGCCCACCCCCAAAACTGCGGGTTAAAGCACACCAATTTGGCCCGAAAATGCCCCGTTTGCGCCGTTTTGCCTATTTATCCATTCAAATGGCTACAAATATTTAAACGGGCCATACTGGGATGATCCTCAACCTCCCTGGCTTGGCATGATCGATTTTTGACCCACAGCACGCTTGAACATCGGGACCACCCCTAAAACCGTGGGCTATAGCACACCAATTTATCTCGAAAAGGCCCCATTCGTGCTGTTTTGCCCGTTTGTCCACCCAAATGGCCTCGAAAATTTAAATGAACCACACTGGGATGATCCCCAACCTCCCTAGCATGCCCTGTTCAATTTTTAGCTCACAGCACATCCGGACCACGGGTCCACCTCTGAAATCGTGGGCTATAGCATACTGATTTAGCCCAAAGATGCCCCATTCACGCCGTTTTGCTCTTTTGTTCACCCAAATAGCCTTGAAAATTTAAAAAGACCAAACTGGGATGATTCTCAACCTCCCTGGCATGCCTTGGTCAATTTTTGGCCCACAACACGCTCGCACCCCAGACACACCTCAAAAACTGTGGGTTATAGCACAATGATTTTTCTTGAAAATACCACGTTCGCGTCGTTTTACCCGTTTGTCCACCCAAATGGCCATGAAAATTTAAATAGACCATACTGGGATGATCCCCAACCACCCTGGTATGCCTCGATTGATATTCAGCCCATAGCAAGACCAGACCCCAAACTCACCTCCAAAACCGTGGGCTATAGCACACCAATTTGGCACGAAAATGCCCCATTCGCGCCGTTTCGCCTGTTTGTCAACCCAAAAGGCAACGAAAAATTAAACGGACTATACTGGGATGATCCACAACCTCCCTGGCACGCCTCGATCAATTTTTGGCCACAACTCACTCGAACCTCGGGCCCACCCCCTAAATCGTGGGCTATAGCACACCGATTTGGCCTAAAAATGCTCCGTTCATGCTATTTCGCCCGTTTTTCCATCTAAATAGCCACGAAAAGTTAAACGGACCACACTGGGATGATCCTCAACCCTCTTGGCATGCCCCGATCTATTTTTGGACCGAAAAATGCCCGAACCTTAGGTCCACAACTGAAACCGTGTGCTATAGCAAAACCAATTTGGCCCAAAAATGCCCCGTTCGCACCTTTTCACCCGTTTGTCCACCCAAATGCCACAAAAAGTTAAATGGAGCACACTGGGATGATCCTCAGCCTCTCTGGCTTGCCTCGGTCAATTTTTGACCCACAAAACGCCCGAAACCTGGGACCACCCCCAAAATCGTGGGCTATAACACAGTGGTTTTGCTTGAAAACACCCCGTTCGCGTCATTTTGCCCGTTTGTCCACCCAAATGGCCACAAAAATTTAAACGAACCAAATGGGATGATCCCCAATATCCCTGGCATGCCTTTGTCAATTTTCAGACCATAGTATGCCTGGACCCCGATCGCAATCCCAAAACTGTGGGCTATAGCACACCGATTTGGCCTGAAAATGATCCGTTCATGCCGTTTCACCCGTTTGTCCACCCAAATGGCCATTAGAAATTAAATAGACCACACTGGGATGATCCCCAACCTCCTTGGCACGCCCCGATCGATTTTCATCCCATATAACGCTCGAACCCCGGGCCCACCCTCAAAACCGTAGGCTATAGCATTCTGATATGCCCCAAAAATGCCCCGTTCGCGCTATTTCGCCTATTTGTCCACCCAAATAGCCATTAAAATTTAAAGGGACCACACTGGGATGAGCCTCAACCTCCCTGGTAAGCCCTGACTGATTTTTGGCCCACAGCATGCTCAGACTCCTAGCCCATCCCCAAAATCGTGGGCTATAGCACATCGATTTGAGCCAAAACTGCCTCTTTCGCGCTGTTTCGCCCCTTTGTCCATGAAAATGGCTATGAAAAATTAAACGAACTATACTGGGGCGATCCCCAACCTCCTTGGCTGCCCAGGTCAATTTTTGGCCCATAGAATACCCGGACCCAAGCCCACCCCCGAAATCGTTGACTATAGTACACCGATTTAGCCCTAAAATGCCCCATTCGCACCGTTTCACCCGTTTGTCCACCAAAATAGCATGCTCGAACCCTAGGCCGACCCCCAAAATCATGGGCTATAGCACACCAATTTAGCCCAAAAATGCCCTGTTCGCGCTGTTTCGCCCGTTTGTCCACCCAAATGGCCATAAAAATTTAAATGGACTACTCTGGGACGATCCCCAACCTCCCTGGCCCTCCCCGGTTTATTTTTGGTCCACAGAAGGCCCTGACACCGGGTCCACCCCTAAAATTGTAGGCTATAGCATACCGATTTGACTCAAAAATGCTTCATTCGCGCCGTTTTGCCCGTTTGTCCACCCAAATGGTCATAAAAATTTAAACGGACCACACTGGGATAATCCTCAACCTCCCTGGCATGCCCTGATCGATTTTCGGCCCACAGTACATTAGGATCCTAGGGCCATCCCCGAAACCGTAGGCTATAGCACATCGATTTATCTCAAAAATACCCCGTTTGTGCTGTTTCACCCGTTTGTCCACCCAAATGGCCACGAAAAATTAAACGGACCACACTGGTATGATCCCCAACCTCTCTAGCACATCCAAGACTATTTTCAGCCAACTGCATACCCGTACCTCAGGCCCATCCCCCAAAACCATGCACTATAGCACATTGATTTGGCCCGAAAATGCCCCATTAACGCCGTTTCACCTGTTTGTCAGCCCAAGTAGCCACAAAAATTTAAAGGGACCATACAGGGATGATCCCCAACCTCCCTGGCAAGTCCCGATCGATTTTAGGCTCACAGCACACCCGGACCCCAGGCCCACTCCCAAAACCATTGGCAATAGCACACCGATTTGGCACAAAAATGCCCCGTTCGCACTATTTTACCGATTTGTCCCTCCAAATGGCCATAAAAATTTAAAAGGACCACACTGGGATAATACCTAACCTCCTTGGTACGCCTCGGTCAATTTTCAGCCCATAGTACACCCGGACCCGGGTTTACCCCCAAAACTGTGGGCCATAGTACACCGATTTTGCCCAAAAATATTCCATGCGCGCTGTTTCGCTCGTTTTACCACCCAAATGGAAGCCAAAAGTTAAACGGACCACACTGGGATGATCTCTAACCTCCCTGCCATGCCCCGACAGATTTTTGGTTGATAACACACCTGGACCCCGGGCTAACCCCGAAACGTGGGCTATAACACACCAATTTGCCTCGAAAGCACCCAGTTTGTGCTGTTTTACCCGTTTGTCCACCCAAATGGCCACAAAAAATTAAACGGACCATTCTGGGATAATCATCAACCTCCCTGGCTTACCCAGGTCAATTCTCAGCCCACTGCAAGCCCAGACCTTAAACCCAACATAAAAACTGTGGGATATGGCACACTGATTTGGCCCAAAAATGCCCCGTTAGCGCCGTTACGCCTGTTTTTCCACCCAAGTAGACACAAAAAATTAAATGGACCACACTAAGACGATACCCAACCTCCCTGGCACACCCCGGTCAGTTTTTGGACCACAAAACGCTCGGACCCTGGGCCCACCTCTAAAAATGTAGGCTATAGCACACTGATTTTGCCCGAAAACACCCCGTTCATGCCGTTCCACCCGTTAGTCTAGCCAAATAGCCGCAAAAAATTAAACGGACCATACTGAAATGATCTCCAACCTCCCTGTCATATCCCGGTCGATTTTCAGCCTACAACATACCCGGACCCCAGGTCCACCCCCAAAATCCTGGGCTATAGCACATCGATTTTGCCCTAATATGCCTCGTTCACACCGTTTTGCTTGTTTGTTAGGATGATCCTCAACCACCCAGGCATGCCCCGATCGATTTTAGGCTAACAGAACGCCTGAACCCAGCGGCCACACCCAAAATCGTGGGCTATATTACACCGATTTAACCCAAAAATACCTTCTTCGTTGTTTTACCCGTTTGTCCACCCAAATGGCCATGAAAATTTAAAAAAACCACTCTTGGATGATCCCCAACCTCCCTGGAATGCCCCGGTCAATTTTGGGCTAACAACACCCTTGGACCCTGGGCCCACCTATAACCATGGACTATAGCACACCGATTTGGCACAAAAATATCCCGTTCGCTCTTTTTCGTTGGTTTGTCCATCCAAATGGCTACGAAAATTAAACGGACAACACTGGGATGATCCCCAACCTCCCTGGCATACCCCAATTGATTTTCATCCCACAGCATGCCCTGACCCCGAGCCCACCCCCGAAACCATGGGCTATAGCACACCAATTTGGCTAAAAAATTCTCCGTTTGCACCATTTGGCCCGTTTGTCCTTCCAATGGACCATATGCAACACCCCGTATTCAAGTACGTGTATTGGCGTATTCAAGTATGTGTATTGATCTTATTTATATGGAATTAATTTTTTATTTTATTTATACGAGAATTTACCCAGTGATAGTTCCATGCGAAGGTTATTGAATAAGCTTTCCAACGATATAAAGATTTCCAAAAACGGATAGGTTTCGGATATAATCGAGCATGTTCGAAACTATAAAATGGTGGCCGGGATATTTGGGAATAGTAAATGTGCAAGAAAATTTCCTGCACACAAACTACTGAGGCCAGCTGAATTTTTGGGTCAACTTCGAACAATTATAACTCCCTTAATATAATGAAATGGGAGAGCTTCAACCTATGAAAAGAAATTTCTTTGAGTTTTCTTTCCAATGCAATTGGCTTCATCCAAATCCAATGTCTGAGTAAGGAGTTATACTCGTTTTACTTCAACCTATCAAAACAGATTTTAAGGGTGAACTTCAAACGACCATAACTCCTTGTACAGGACTAACTGGGTGGCCTACTTTATATGAAATAAAAGCCCTTTGAATTATCCTTCCAAAGATACCAATTTCACCTGAATCCAATATCGGAGCAAAGATTTATGGTTGATCTACTTTAGCTTATCAAACCAGTCCACCAAAGGACAGATTGGACATTATTTAAATTTTAAAAGGCTTTTTGGTCTTTTCCTATTATATTATGAACGGGAATATGTGTATATATACATGTATATGAGTTCAAAAACTCATTTTCATCATCAATCATTGAGAAAGAACAAACCCTAGCCAAATTTGACCTTTAAATTACTTTTGATTCAACCGTAGAAATTCCAAAGTAATTCGATAACTGCGTTTGTCATCTCGAGAGCTTCGAACGGAACCTAATATTTGTGCAAATAGGATTGTATAATCAAGAGGTGAATTATAAGGTATGAATATTGTTTTCCTTTGTTCTTTTCCATATGTATATGTGTGATAGAGGATTATATGTATTGGATGTTATTGAAAGGTGATGGAAATAGGGTTATGGACTATTTTGCATGGTTTGGTTGTATTGAATTGTGGAAGGTGGATATGGTAATTGAGTTATGGAAGGTGGATATAGTGATATACTATTAAATTAATGATTATTTATGTCTATGGATCAATTTGGTTTAATGGATTGGTTAGAAGGATAAATGAATCCAAACTTGATATTGGAGGATGTTGTATGAATGTGCATGGCATGTGAATGTAATTGGAGTATAAGAGGGTTAAGGTGACACCCTTTATGGTGTAATTAAGGCTTACTACTTAACCATTAGTTTGGTGAATTCAAATAATTGAATTGTGACGTTTGGTTGCTAATACTAGATTGCTATATATGTTCATTGTAGATAAGTAATCCAGAAAGACGGGAAGTCCATTTGGGACTAGTATTGAAGGTTGACAGTCAGGTATGTAAAGCATACTCTATACCATATCCTTGGCATGAAAGTGAACAATTGTTCTATTAAGAAAGTTTCCAAAGTTATTCAATAACATGTGATCCATAATGGTTTTTTATGATGTCCTACGTTACCAATGAACTTGTTTCCACCCTACAAGATGTCAAGACATTCCAATACTTACTTGTTTTCCAAATCTTACATGTTTATTGCACTAATGAATGTCAGAAGGTATCCGGTTACTCAAACAAGATCCATGTGCTATTAATGACTCCAAAATGTTTCATTGGTATACCAATAAGTTCCTACTTCATTGTTATGGCATTGATGACTCCAAAACACTTCATTGATGTGCCAATGAGTTCTTACTTCATTGTTATTGCATTGATGGTCTATTTATATATCTCTTATTGATGTATCATTATTTCAAAGTATCAAAAATGCGGTGGCGACCGAAATAACAATCTCAAAGATTAATTGAACAAAGTGATGGAAGTTCTCTCTTATCAGGTGGTATCCCAGGGGCATAAGCCTATCATGGGTCGATCCCTATTTATGTGTTTATAGGTGGTATCCCAGGGGCATAAGCCTATCATAGGCCGATCCCAGTTGATATGTACTGGACGCAGCCTAATGGTCACAGTACAGTACAGTAATGATTACAAAGATGATAAGAACGAAGGTAAAGTGATTGAATAAATACAATGTACAGGTTGTCACAAGTTCTAGTAAGTGTGGTCCACTCCTATTATGATTTATTCACTTGTTTCTGATTTCTATTGAGCTCCTATATCATATGTGATTATCTATAGCTTTACATACTTAGTACATATTTTGTACTGACGTCCCCCATAGGGGACCTGCATTTCATGCTGCAGGCACAGGTACCTCAACTCATACACCACACAAGTAGGAGCCAGGAGATCCAGCTGCTTTTGGTAAGCTCCAGTTTGCTTCGGAGCTTTTCATGTCATATCCTGTCACTTTTGGTATTGTATAGAAGTTAGTTATATGGCGGGGGTGTGTCCCAACCTTAGTTAAACTCTGTGTATTGTCTAGAAGCTTTGTAGACCTAATGTACAGTCTAGGTGGTGTTTTGTTAATAGACGTGATGGCTCAAACGTCCAAGTATTGTATATACATATATATGTGTGCTCGAGCTTATATAGGTGATTATTTCCTTTTATATGCGACATGATGCTATCCGAATTTTGGGTTGTCATAGAGATATGCATGGGAAGTATAAGGTTATGAGTTGGTTCTCTCGGGCATCCTGGATTACGGGTGCCAGTCCGCCCCAATAGGATTTGAGGTGTGACACCATACTGGGATGATCCCCAACCTCCTTGGCATGCCTCGGTCAATTTTTGTCCCACGGTACGGTTAAATCCTAGGCCAACCCCCAAAACCGTGGGCAATAGCTCACCGATTTGGCCTAAAAATACCCGGTTCATGCTGTTTCCTCTGTTTGTCCACGTAAATGTCCACGAAAAATTAAATGGACCATACTAGGATGATCCTCAACTTCCCTGGTATGACCCGATCGATTTTCATCCCACAACACGCATGGACCCTGGGCCCACCCCCAAAACCGTAGGTTATAGCACACCGATTTGTCTTGAAAATACCTTATTTACGCCATTTCGCCCGTTTGTTCATTCAAATGGCTATAAAAATTTAAACAGGCCACACTGGGATGATACCCAACCTCCCTGGAATGACCCGATCAATATTTGGCCCACAGCACGCTTGGACCCCGGGTCCACCCCAAAATTGTGGACTATAGCACACCGATTTATCTCAAAAAAGGCCACGTTTGCGCTTTTTCTCCCGTTTGTCCACCCAATGGCCATGAAAATTTAAACGGACCATACTGGGCTGATCCCCAACCTCCCTTGCATGCCTCGTTCAATTTTTGGCCCACAGCACGCTCGGACCATGGGTCCACCCCCAAAACCGTGGGCTATACACATTGATTAAGCCCGAAAATGCCCCATTTGCACCGTTTCTCCCGTTTGTCCAACCAAATGGCCACAAAAATTTAAATGGACTATACTAAGACGATCACCAATCTCTCAGGCATGCCTCTATTGATATTCGGTTCACAACAAGCCTGGACCCCAAACCCACCCCCAAAATCGTGGGCTATAGGACATTGATTTCGAACGAAAATGCCCCGTTCACATCGTTTCTCCCGTTTGTCCACCAAAATGGGCATAAAAATTTATATGGATCGTACTAGGATGATCCTCAACCTCCCAGGCATGCCTCGGTCGATTTTTGGCCCATAACATGCCTGGACCCCGGGCCCACCCCTGAAACCGTGGGCTATAGCACATTGATTTCGCCCGAAAATGCCACATTTGCTCTGTTTTGCCCTTTTGTCCACGCAAATAGCCATGAAAATTTAAACAAACCATACTGGGATGATCCCCAACCTCCCTGGCATGCCTCAGTTGATTTTTGGCCTACATCACCCCTGGAACACAGGCCTACCCCCAAACCATGGGCTATAGAACAACGATTTATCTTGAAAAGGCCCCGTTGGAGCTGTTTTACCCGTTTGCACACCAAAATAGCTATGAAAATTTAAACGAACTACAATAGAATGATCCCCAACCTCCATGGCATGCCCCGTTTGATTTTTGTCCGACAGCAGGCCCGAACCACAGGCCCACCCCCGAAACAGTGCGCTATAGCACACTGATTTGGCCCAAAAATGCCCCCTTTACCCCGTTTTGCCGGTTTGTCCACCCAAATTGCCACAAAAATTTAAACGGACCACACTGAGATGATCCCCAACCTCCATGGCATGCCCCAGTCAAATTTAGGCCAATAACACGCTCGGACCCCGGGCCTACCCCCAAAACCATGGGCTATAGCACACCGATTTGTCTCGAAAATGCCCCGTTCACGCCATTTTGTTGGTTTGTCCTCCCAAATAACCATGAAAATATAAATGGACCACATTAGGATAATCCCCAACCTCCCTGTCATGCCCCATTTGATTTTTGGCCCACAGCACACCCGGACCATGGGTTCACCCCCAAAACCGTGGGCTATAGCACATTGATTTGGCCCGGAAATGCCCCGTTTCCCTGTTTCGCCCGTTTGTCCACCCAAATTGCCACTAAAATTTAAATAGACCACACTGGTATGATACCCAACCTCCGTGGCATGCCCCAGTCAATTTTGGGCCAACAGCACCCTCGGACCCTGAGCCCACCCCTATAACCGTGGACTATAGCTTGGATTTGGCCCAAAAATGCCTCGTTCGCTTTGTTTCGCCAGTTTGTCCACCCAAATGGCCACGAAAAATTAAACAGACAATACTGAAAAGATCCCCAACCTTCCTATCACACCCCGATCAATTTTCAGCCCACAACACACCCTGACCCTAGGCCCACCCCCAAAAATGTGCGCTATAGCACACCAATTTTGCCCGAAAATTCCTCATTTGCACCGTTTCGCCCGTTTGTCCTCGCAAATGGCCATGAAAAATTAAATGGACCATACTAGGATGATCCCCAACCTCCCTGACACGTCCTGATCAATTTTTAGCCCACAACACACTCGGACCCCAAGATCACCCCCTAAACCGTGGGCTATTACACACTGATTTAGTGTGAAAATACCCCGTTCGTGCTGTTTCCCCCGTTTGTAAACCTAAATGGCCATAAAAAATTAAATGGAACACACCGGGACGATCCTCAACCCCCTTGGCACGCGTTGGTTGATTTTCAGCCAATAGAACGCACGGACCCTAGGCCCACCCCCGAAACCGCAGGTTATAGCACACCAATTTAGCCCGAAAATGCCCCGTTTGAGCCGTTTTGCGTATTTGTCCATCCAAATGGCTACGAAAATTTAAACGGGCAATACTGGGACGATCCTCAACCTCCCTGGCATGCCACGATAAATTTTTGGCCTACATCACGCTCGAACCCTGGGCCCACCCCAAAAACCATGGGCTATAGCACACCAATTTGTCTCGAAAATGCCCCGTTCGTGCCATTTTGTTCATTTGTCAGCCCAAATGGCCACAAAAATTTAAATGGACAACACTGGGATGATACTTAACCTCTCTGGCATGCCATGTTCGATCTTTTGCTCACATCACGCCCGGACCACGAGCCTACACCCAAAATTGTGGGCTATAGCACACTGATTTGGCCTGAAAATGCCCCGTTCATGCCATTTCACTCGTTTGTTCAGCCAAATGGCCATAAAAATTTAAACATACCAATCTATGACGATCCCCAACCTCCTTGGCATGCCCTGGTCAATTTTCGGCTCACAGCACGCTTGGACCCCAGACCTACCCCCGAAACCATGGGTTATAGCATAATGATTTTGCCCAAAAATACCACATTTGCGCCGTTTCACCCGTTTGTCCACCGAAAGAGCCACGAAAACTTAAACGGACCACACTGGGATGATCCCCAACCTCCCTAGCATGCCTCGTTTGATTTTTAGCTCACAGCACGCCTGAACCACGGGCCCACCCCCAAAATCGTGGGCTATAGCATATTGATTTGGCCCAAAAATGCCCCGTTCATGCCGTTTCGCTTGTTTCTTCACCAAATGGCCACGAAAATTTACATGGACCAAACTGGGATGATCCCAAATATCCATGGCATGCCCTGGTCAATTTTTGGCCCACAGCACGCTCGAACCCCAGACCCACCCCTGAAACCGTGGGTTATAGCGCACCGATTTTGCCCAAAAATACCACGTTCACACTGTTTCGCCCGTTTGTCCACCCAAATGGCCACGAAAAAATTAACGAACCAAACTGGGATGATCCCCTACCTCCCTTGCATGCCTTGATCAATTTTCGGCCCACAGCACGCTCGAACCCCAGACCCACCCCTGAAACTGTGGGTTATAGCTCACCAATTTTGCCCGAAAATACCACGTTCGTGCGGTTTCGCCCGTTTGTCCACCCAAATGGCCATAAAAATTTAAACGGACCACCCTGGGATGATCACCAACCTCCCTGGCATGCCCCGATCAATATTAAGCCCATAGCAAGCCTGGAACCCAAACCCACTCCTGAAACTATGGGCTATAACACACCGATTTGGCATGAAAATGCCCCGTTCATGCCGTTTTGCCCGTTTGTCCACCCAAATGGCCATGAAAATTTATATGGACTATACTGGGAAGATCCTAAATCTCCTAGGCATGCTTCGGTTAGGTTTTGGCCCACAACATGCTCGAACCCCGGGCTCATCCCCGAAACCGTGGGCTATAGCACATTGATTTGGCCCAAAAATGCTCCATTTGCTTTGTTTTGCCCTTTTGTCCACCCAAATGACCATGAAAATTTAAACGAACCATACTGGGATGATCCCCAACCTCCCTGGCATGCCTTGGATGATTTTTGTCCCATAGCACACTCGGAACATGAGCCTACCCCTGAACTCGTGGGCAATAGCGCACCGATTTGGCCCAAAAATGCTCCGTTCGCGTCGTTTCACCCGTTTGTCCACCCAAATAGCCATGAAAATTTAAATGGACCAAACTGGAATAATCCCTAACCTCGCTCAAACCCTGATCCCACCCCCAAAACTGTGGGCTATAGCTCACCGATTTGACTCAAAAATGCGCCGTTCACGCTGTTTTTCCCTTTTGTCCACCTAAATGGCCACGAAAATTTAAACAGACAACAATGGGATGATCCCAACCACCCTGGCATACCCCGGTCGATTTTTGACCCACAGTACGCCCAGACCAAGGGCCAACCCCCAAAACTGTGGGCTATAGCACACTAATTTTTCCCGAAAGTGCCCCGTTCGCAGCGTTTCTCCCGATTGTCCTCCCAAATGGCCATGATAAATTAAACGGACCATACTGGGATGATCCCCAACCTCCCTTACATGTACCGATCAATTTTTAGCCCACAGTATACTTGAACCCCGGGCCCACCCCTAAACCGTGGGCTATTGCACACCGCTTTGGCATAAAAATGCCTCGTTCGTGCCGTTTCCCCCGTTTGTAAACCTAAATGGCCACAAAAAATCAAATGGACCACACTAGGATGATCCTCAACCCCCTGGAACGCCTCGATCGATTTTCAGCCCATAAAATGCACGGACCCTAGGCCCACCCCTGAAACTGCAGGTTATAGCACACCAATTTAGCCCGAAAATGCTCCGTTTGTGCCGTTTCGCCCATTTGTCAATCCAAATGGCTATGAAAATTTAAACGGGCAACACTGAGACGATTTTCAACCTCCCTGGCATAACACAATCAATTTTTGGCCCATAGTACACTCGAATCTCGGGCCCACCCCCAAAACTGTGGGCTATAGCATACCGATTTTTCTCGAAAAAGCCCCGTTCGTGCCATTTCGCCCGTTTGTCCACCCAAATGGCCACAAAAATTTAAATGCACCACACTGGGATGATACCAAACCTCTCTGGCACGCCCCGTTCTATCTTTCGCTCACATCACGCTCGAACCACGGGCCCACCCCCAAAACCATGGGCTATAGCACACTGATTTGGCCCAAAAATGCCCCATTCGTGTTATTTCACTCATTTGTTAACCCAAATGGCCACGAAAATTTAAACGGACCACACTAGGATGATCTCCTACCTCCCTGGCATTCCATATTTGATTTTTAGCTACAGCACGCTCGGACCATGAGCCCACCCCCAAAATCGTGGGCTATAGCACACTGATTTGGCCCAAAAATGCCCCGTTCACGCCGTTTCACTCGTTTGTTCACCCAAATGGCCACGAAAATTTAAACGGACTAAAATGGGATGATCCCCAACCTCCCTAGCATGCCCTGGTCAATTTTCAGCCCACAACACGCTCGAACCCCAGACCCACCCCTGAAACTGTGGGTTATAGCGCACCGATTTTCTCCGAAAATGCCACGTTTGCATCGTTTCACCCGTTTGTCCACCCAAATGGCCATGAAAAAATAAAAGAACCAAACTGGGATGATCCCCAACCTCCCTAGCGTGCCCTGGTCAATTTTCGGCCCACAGCACGCTCGAACCCCAGACCCACCCCTGAAATCGTGGGTTATAGCACACCGAGTTTGCCCGAAAATACCACGTTCATGCCGTTTTGCTGGTTTGTCCACCCAAATATCCACAAAAATTTAAACGGACCACACTGGGACGATCCCCAACTTCCCTGGCAAGCCCCGATCAATATTAATCCCATAGCAAGCTCGGACCCGGAATGCACTCCCGAAACCGTGGGCTATAACACACCGATTTGGCACGAAAATGCCCCGTTCGCCCCGTTTTGCCCGTTTGTCCATCCAAATGGCCATGAAAATTTATATGGACTATAATGGGATGATCCTTAATCTCCCAGGCATGCTTCGGTGAATTTTTATCCCACAACATGCTCGAACCCCATTTTCATCCCCAAAATCGTAGGCTATAGCACGTTGATTTTCCCCAAAAATGCTCTATTTGCTCTGTTTTACCCTTTTGTCCACCCAAATGACCATGAAAATTTAAACGAACCATACTGGGATGATCCCCAACTTCCCTGGCATGCCTCGGTTGATTTTCGGCCCACAACACACTCAAAACCCGAGCCTACCCCTGAACCCATGGGCTATAGCGCACCAATTTGGCCCAAAAATGCCCCGTTCGCGTCATTTCACCTGTTTGTTCACCCAAATAGCCATGAAAATTTAAACAGATCAAATTGGAATAATCCCTAACCTCGCTCGAACCCCGATCCCAACCCCAAAACCATGGGCTATAACTCACCAATTTGGCTCGAAAATGCACCGTTCACGTTGTTTTTCCCTTTTGTCCTCCCAAATGGCCACAAAAATTTAAACACACAACAATACGATGATCCTAACTACCCTGGCATACCCCGGTCAATTTTCGACCCACAGTACGTCCGGACCAAGGGCCCACGCCCAAAAATGTGGGCTATAGCACACCAATTTTGCCCGAAAATGTTCCGTTTGCACCGTTTCACCCGTTTGTCCTCCCAAATGGCCATGAAAAATTAAACGGACCATACTGGGATGATCCCAACCTCCCTGACACTTCCCGGTCAATTTTTGGCCCACAACACACTCGAACCCCGAGCCCACCCCCAAATCGTGGGCTATTGCACACTGATTTGGCGTGAAAACGCCTCGTTCGTGCCGTTTCCCCTGTTTGTAAACCTAAATTGCCACAAAAAATTAAATTGACCACACTGGGATGATCCTCAACCCCCCTGGCATGTCTCGATCAATTTTTAGCCCATAAAATGCATAGACCCTAGGCCCACCCCTAAAACCGCAGGTTATAGCACACCAATTTAGCCCGAAAATGCCCCGTTTGTGCCGTTTTGCCCATTTGTCCATCCAAATGGCTATGAAAATTTAAACGGGCAATACTGGAATGATCCTCAACCTCCTTGGCATGACCCAATCAATCTTTGGCCCACATCACGCTCGAACCCTAGGCCTACCCCCAAAACCGTAGGCTATACCACACCGATTTGTCTTGAAAAGGCCCCGTTTGTACCGTTTTGCCTATTTGTCCACCCAAATGACCGCAAAAATTTAAACGGACCAAATTAGGATGATACCAAACCTCTCTGGCACACCCCGTTCGATCTTTTGCTCACATCGCGCCTGGACCACGGGTCCACCCACGAAACCATGGGCTAAAGCACACTGATTTGGCCCGAAAATGCCCCGTTCGTGCCATTTCGCTCGTTTGTTCACCCAAATGGCCACAAAAATTTAAACAGACCAATCTAGGACGATCCCCAACCTCCATGGCATGGCTTGGTCAATTTTCAGCCCACAGCACGCTCGGATCCCGGAGCCACACCCAAAACCGTGGGTTATAGCACAATGATTTTGCCCAAAAATTCCACATTTGCCGTTTCTCCCGTTTGTCCGCCCAAAGAGCCACAAAAATTTAAACGGACCACACTGGGATGATCCCCAACCTCCCTGGCATGCCCCGTTTGATTTTTAGCTCACAGCACGCCCGAACCATGGGCCCACCCCCAAAATCGTGGGCTATAGCACACTGATTTAGCCCAAAAATACCCTGTTTACACCGTTTCGCTCATTTGTTCACCCAAATGGCCACAAAAATTTAAACGAACCAAACTGGTACGATCCCCAACCTCCCTGGCATGCCCTGGTCAATTTTTGGCCCATAGCACGCTCGAACCCCAGACCCACCCCTGAAACCATGAGTTATAGCGCACCGATTTTGCCCGAAAATACCACGTTTACACCGTTTTGCCTATTTGTCCACCCAAATGGCCATGAAAAAAATAAACGAGCCAAACTGGGATGATCCCCAACCTCCCTGGTATGCCCTGGTCAATTTTTGGCCCACAGCATGCTCGAACCCCAAACCCACCCCTGAAACCGTGGGTTATAGCACATCGATTTTACCCAAAAATACCATGGTCGTGCCGTTTCGCCCGTTTGTCCACCTAAATGGTCACAAAAATTTAAACAGAACAAACTGGAATGATCCCTAACCTCCCTGGCATGCCCCAATCGATATTAAGCCCATAGCAAGCCCAGAACCTGAACCCACTCCCAAAAACGTGGGCTACAGCTCACCAATTTGGCACGAAAATGCCCCGTTCACGCCGTTTTGCCTGTTTGTCCACCCAAATGGCCATGAAAATTTATATAGACTATACTGGGACGATCCTCAATCTCCCAAGCATGCTTTAGTTAATTTTTGGCCCACAAAATACTCGAACCCCGGGCCCATCCCCAAAACCGTGGGCGATAGCACGTTGATTTGCCCCAAAAATGCTTCATTTGCTCTGTTTTGCCCTTTTGTCCACCAAAATGACCATGAAAATTTAAAAGAACCATACTGGGATGATCCCCAACCTCCTTGGCATACCTCAGTTGATTTTTCGGCCACAGCACACCCGAAACCCGAGCCTACCCCTAAACCCATGGGCTATAGCGCACCGATTTGGCCCAAAAATGCCCTATTCGCATCATATCACCCGTTTGTCCACCCAAATAGTCATGAAAATTTAAACAGACCAAACTGGAATAATCCCTAACCTCGCTCGAACCTCGATCCCACCCCCAAAACGTGGGCTATAACTCACCGATTTGGCCCGAAAATACACCGTTCACGCTGTTTTTCCCTTTTGTCCGCCCAAATGGCCATGAAAATTTAAAAAGAGAACAATGGGATGATCCCAACTACCCTGGCATACCCCAGTCAATTTTCAACCCACAGTACACCCAAACCAAGGGCCCACGCCCAAAAATGTGGGCTATAGCACACCAATTTTGCCCAAAAATGCCCCGCTCGCACCGTTTCTCCCGTTTGTTCTCCCAAATGGCCATGACAAACTAAACGGACCATACTGGGATGATCCCTAACCTCCCTGACTTCTCTCAGTCAATTTTTGGCCGACAGCACACTCGAAACTCGAGCCCACCCCTAAACCATGCGCTATTGCACACCGATTTGGCGTGAAAACGCCTCGTTCGTGTCGTTTCCCCTGTTTGTAAACCTAAATTGCCACAAAAAATTAAATGGACCACACTAGGACGATCCTCAAACCCCCTGGTATGCCTTGGTTGATTTTCAGCCCATAAAATGCACGGACCCTAGGCCCACCCCTGAAACCGCGGGTTATAGCACACCAATTTAGCTCGAAAATGCCCCGTTTGTGCGATTTTGCCTATTTGTCCATCCAAATGGCTATAAAAATTTAAACGGGCAACACTAGAACGATCCTCAACCTCCCTGGCATGACCCGATCAATTTTTAGCCCACATCACGCTCGAACCCTTGTCCCACCCATAAAACCGTGGGCTATAGCACACCGATTTATCTCGAAAAGGCCTCGTTCGTATCGTTTCGCCCGTTTATCCACCCAAATGGCCACGAAAATTTAAATGGACCACACTGGGATGATACTAAACCTCTCTGGCACAACTTGTTTGATCTTTCACTCACATCACGCCAGGACCACGGGTCCACCCACGAAACCGTGGGCTATAGCACACTGATTTGGCCAAAAAATGCCCCGTTCGTGCCATGTTGCTTGTTTGTTTACCCAAATGGCCACGAAAATTTAAACAAACCAATCTAGGATGATCCCCAACCTCCCTGGCATGCCCTGGTTAATTTTTGGCCCACAGCATGCTCGGATCCTGGACCCACCCCCAAAATCGTGGGTTATAGCACAACGATTTTGCCCAAAAATACCACATTTCGCTGTTTCTCCCGTTTGTCCACCCAAATGGCCACAAAAATTTAAATGGACCACACTGGGATGATCCCCAACCTCCCTGGCATGCGCTGTTTGATTTTTAGCTCATAGCACGCCCGGACCATGGGCCCACCCCCAAAATCGTGGGCTATAGCATACTGATTTAGCCCAAAAATGCCCCGTTCACACCGTTTCACTCATTTGTTCACTCAAATGGTCACAAAAATTTAAACAGACCAAACTGGGATGATCCCCAACCTCCCTGGCATGACCTAGTATATTTTTGGCCCACAGCACGCTCAAACCCCAGACCCACCCTTGAAATCGTGGGTTATAGCGCACCAATTTTGCCCAAAAATACCATGTTTGCACCGTTTCACCCGTTTTTCCACCCAAATAGCTATGAAAAAATAAACGAGCCAAACTGGAATGATCCCTAACCTCCCTGGTATACCCTGGTCATTTTTTGGCCCACAGAATGCTCGAACCCCAGACCCACCCCTGAAACTATGGGTTATAGCACACCTATTTTGCTCGAAAATACCACGATCGTGCTGTTTCGCCCGTTTGTCCAGCCAAATGGCCACAAAACTTTAAACGTACCACACTGGGACGATTCCTAACCTCCCTGGCATGTCCCGATTGAAATTAAGCCCATAACAAGCCTGGACCCCGAACCCACTCCCGAAACTGTAGGCTATAGCTTACCAATTTGGGACGAAAATGCCCCGTTCGCGCCGTTTTGCCCGTTTGTCCACCCAAATGGCCATGAAAATTCATATGGACTATAATGGGATGATCCTGAATCTCCCAGGCATTCTTCAGTTAATTTTTGGCCCACAACATGCTCGAACCCCGGGTCCATCCCCAAAACCGTGGGCTATAGCACGTTGATTTGGCCCAAAAATGATTCATTTGCTCTGTTTTGCCCTTTTGTCCACCCAAATGACCATGAAAATTAAAACAAACCATACTGGGATGATCCTCAACCTCCCTGGTATGCCTCGGTTAACTTTCGTCCCACAGCACGCCCAGAAACCGAGCCTACCCCTGAACCCGTGGGCAATAGCGCACCGATTTGGCCCAAAAATGCCCCATTCGAGTCGTTTCACCCGTTTGTCTACCCAAATTGCCATGAAAATTTAAATGGACCAAACTGAAATGATCACTAACCTCCCTCGAACCCCGAGCCCACCCCCAAAACCATGCGCTATAGCTCACCAAATTGGCCCAAAAATGCACCGTTCACGCTGTTTTCCCCCTTTGTCTACCCAAATGGCCAAAAAAACTTAAACAGGCAATAATGGGATGATCCCAACCACCCTGGCATACCCCAATCGATTGTCTACCCACAGTACGCTCGGACCAAGGGTCCACACTCGAAATCGTGGGCTATAGCACACCAATTTTGCCCAAGAATGCCCCGTTCACACTGTTTTGCCCATTTGTCTACCTAAATGGCTATGAAAATTTAAAAGGACCACAATGGGATGATCTCTAACCACCCCAGCATACCCCAGTCGATTTTCACCTGACAGCAAGCCCTGAACCTAGGTCCACTCCCAAAACCGTGGGCTATAACTCACCAATTTGGCCCAAAAATGTTCCATTCGTGCCGTTTCACTCGTTTGTCCACCCAAACGGTCACAAAAATTAAAACGGACCACACTGGGTGATCCCTATCCTCCCTGTACTACCTCGGTCAATTTTATGCCCACAACATGCCCGAACCCTGGTCCCAGCCCCAAAACTGTGGGCTATAGCACACCAATTTAGCCCGAAAATGCCCTATTCGTGCCATTTCGCCCGTTTGTCCACCCAAATAGCCACGAAAATTTAAACAGACTACACTGGGATGGTTCCCAATCTCCCTGGCATGCCCCAGTTCATTCTCGGCCTACAGCACGCTTGGACCCCAGCACCTCCCAAAACTGTGGGCTATAGCACATCGATTTAGCCATAAAATATGCCATTCTTGCTATTTCGCCCGTTTGTCCACCCAAATGGCCACAAAAATTTAAACAAACCATACTGGGATGATCCTCAACCTCCCTGGCATGCCCAAGTCGATTTTCGGCCAACATCACGCCCAGACCCCAGGTCCACCACTGAAACTGTGGGCTATAGCATATCAATTTGGCCTGAAAATGCCCCATTTACATTATTTATCCAGTTTTTCCACCAATATAAATTTGGCCCAAAAATGCCCCGTTCGTGCTGTTTTACCAGTTTGTCGCCCAAAAGGCCACGAAAATTTAAATGGACCACACTGGGACCATCCCCAACCACCCAGGCATGCCTCGGTCAATTTTTGACTCGTAGAACACCCAATCCCACCCCTAAAACCGAGGGCTATAGTACACCAATTTGGCCCAAAAATGCCCCATTCGCGTCGTTTCACCCATGTCTCCACCAAAATGACCACAAAAATTTAAACGGACTACACTGAGATGATCCCAAACCTCCCTAGCATGCCCCAATCAATTTTTGGCCTACAATACGCCCGGACCCAGGATCCACCCCTAAAATCATGGGCCATAGGACACTGATTTTGCCCAAAAATTCCCCGTTTAAACTGTTTCGCCCATTTTTTCAACCAAATGGCAATGAAAATTTAAACGGACCATACTGGGATGATCCCCAACCTCCATGGCATACCCCGGTTGATTTATGGCCAATAACACGGCCTAACCCTGGGACCACCCCTGAAATCGTGGGCTATAGAACATCAATTTGGCCCAAAAATGCCCTTTCGTGCCGTTTCGCCCGTTTGTCCACCCAAATGGCCACGAAAATTTAAACGGACTACACTGGGATGATCCCCAACCCCCTGGCATGCTTCGGTCAACTTTCGGTGCATAACATATTTGAAACTCGAGCCCACTCCCAAAAACGTAGGCTATAGCACACCGATTTGGCCCGAAAATACCCAGTTCATGCTGTTTCCCCCGTTTGTCAACCCAAATGGCCACGAAAATTTAAACGGACCATACTGGGATGATCCCCCACTTCCTTGATACGCCTCGTTCAATTTTTGGCCCATAGTTTGCTCGAACCCCAGGCCCACCCCCAAAACCGTGGGCAATAGCATATCGATTTGGCTCGAAAATGCCTAGTTCCCGCTGTTTTGCTCATTTGTCCACCCAAATAACCATAAAAATTTAAAACATACCTCACTGGGATGATCCTAAGCTCCCTAGCATGGCCCGGTTGATTTTTGGCCCACTACACATCCGAATCCCGGGCCCACCCCCGAAACCGTGTTCTATAGCACACCGATTTGGTCCAAAACTGTCCCGTTCACGCCCTTTCTCTCATTTGTTCAACCTAATGGCTACAAAAATTTAAATAGACCACAATGGGATGATCCCCAACCTCCCTGGCACGCCCTAATCGATTTTTAGCCCATAGTACGCCCGAACCCCAGGCTCACCCCTAAAACCGTGGGATATAACACACTGATTTGGCTTATAAATGCCCCGTTCACGCCGTTTTGCTCGTTTCTCCACCCAAATAGCCACAAAAATTTAAACGGACCACACTGGGATGATCCCCGAATTCCCTGGAATGACCCGATCGATTTTTGGCCCATAGCATGCTCAAACCCCAGGCTCACCCCTGAAACCGTGGGCTATAGCACAACGATTTGGCGTAAAAACACCCCGTTTGCATCGTTACTCACGTTCATCCATCCAAATGGCTATGAAAATTTAAACGGACTACACTAGAATGATTCCCAACCTTCCTGGAATATCTCGATCGATCTTTGGCCCACAACACGTCCGAACCCTGGGCCTAACCCTAAAACCATGGGCTATCGACTTGGACCAAAAATGCCCCGTTCGTGCCATTTTGCTTGTTTGTCCACCCATATTGCCACGAAAATTTAAATGGACCAAACTAGGATGATCCCCAACCTTCCTGGCATGCCCCGGTCAATTTTTGGCAAACACCATGCTCGGACCCCAGGCCTACCCCCGAAACTGTGGGCTATAGCTCATCGATTTAGTCCAAAAATGCCCCGTTTACGCCGTTTTGCCTGTTTCTTCACCCAAATGGCCACAAAAATTTAAATGAACCACACTGGGACTATCACCAACCTCCCAGGAACGTATCGATCAATTATTTGCTCACAGCACGCCCGGTCCCACCCCAAAACCGTGGGTTATAGCACACTAATTTGGCTTGAAAATGCCCCATTCACACCATTTTGCCTGTGTGTCCACCCAAATGGCCACGAAAATTTAAACGGACCATACTGGTTTGATCCCTAACCTCCCTGGCATGCCCCGATTGATTTTCGGTCGACAGGACGCTTGAACCCCATTCCCACCCCAGAAATCATGGGCTATAGCACATCGATTTTACCCAAAAATGCCCCGTTTGAACCATTTCACCCGTTATTTTATCCAAATGGCAGCAAAAATTAAATGGACCACACTGTGAAGATTCCCAACCTCCCTGGCATGTCCCGGTCGATTTTTGACCCACAGCACGCCTGGACCCTAGGCCCACCCCCGAAACCGTGGGCTATAGCACACTGATTTGCCCTGAAAATTCCCTGTTCACGCTGTTTCACCCATTTGTCCACCCAAATGGCCACGAAAATTTAAACGGACCATACTGGGATGATCCCAAATCTCCCTGGCATGGCCCAGTTAATT
Organism: Capsicum annuum; assembly: GCF_002878395.1. Classification (NCBI taxonomy): domain Eukaryota; kingdom Viridiplantae; phylum Streptophyta; class Magnoliopsida; order Solanales; family Solanaceae; genus Capsicum; species Capsicum annuum. The sequence goes on along the minus strand of NC_061117.1, from coordinate 302,586 downwards.
TTTCGCATACAGCACATTTGGACCGCGGGCCCACCACCAAAACCATAGGCTATAGCATACCGATTAGGCCCAAAAAATCTTCGTTCGTGCCGTTTCACCCGTTTATCCACCCAAATGGCTACAAAAATTTAAACAGACCATACTAGGACGATCCCCAACCTCCCTGGCACACCCCAAACAATTTTTGGCACACAGCACTCCTGGACCCCTTGCCCACCCCTGGGCTATAGCATACCGATTTGGCCCTAAAATGCCCCATTTTCACCATTTCATTCATTTATCGACCCAAATAGCGACAAAAATTTAAACGAACTATATTGGGATGATACCCAACCTCCCTGGGATGCCCTGATCAATTTCATCCCATAGTACACCCGGACCCCAGCCCACCCTCAAAACCGTAGGCTATAGCATGCCGATTTTGCTCGAAAATTCCCCATTTATGCTGTTTCACCCGTTTGTTCACCCAAATGGCCTATAAAATTTAAACGGACCATACTGGGATGATCCCTAACCTCCTTGGTATGCCTCGGTCAATTTTGGCCTACAGCACACCCGGACCATGGGCCCACCACCAAAATCGTGGGCTATAGCACACCAATTTGGCGCAAAAATGCATCGTTCACATCGTTACGCCCGTTTGTCCATCCAAAAGGCCACGAAAATTTAAATAAACCATACTTGGATGATCCCCACTCCCTGGCGCACCCCGATATATTTTTGACCCGCAGCACACCCGAACCTCGGGCCCACCCCCAAAACCGTTGGCAATAGCACATCGATTTAGTCCGAAAATTCCTAGTTCGTGCCGTTTCATTCGTTTGTCCACCCAAATAGCTAGGAAATTTTGAACGGACTATACATGGATGATCCCAAACCTCCCTGGCATGCCTTGGTCAATTTTTGGCCCACAACATGCCCTAACCCCGAGCCCACCCCAAAACTGTGGGCATAACACACCGATTTAGGTTGAAAATAACCCATTCGCATCGTTTCACCCATTTTTCCACCCAAATGGCCACAAAAATTAAAACGGATGACATTGGGATGATGCCCAACCTCCCTGACATGAGCCGATCGATTTTTGACCCACAGCACGCCTGTACTCCTGGCCCACCCCCAAAATCGTGTGATATAGCAAACCGATTTGATTTTAAAATGCCCTGTTTGCTTCATTTCGCCCGTTTGTCCTCCAAAATGGCCACAAAAATTTAAACGTACAATACTGGAATGATCCCCAACCTCCCTAGCACACCATGGTCCACAGTATACCCGGTCCATGGGCCCACCCTCAAAACCGTAGCCTATAGCACACGAATTTGGCCCAAAAATGCCCTGTTCGCCCCGTTTCATCCATTTTTTCACCCAAATGGCCACACAAATTTAAACGAACTACACTGGGATGATCCCCAACCTACCTAGCACACCATGGTCAATTTTTGGCCACATTATGCCCGGACCCTGTGCCCACCCATAAAACCATGGGCAATAGCACACCGATTTGGCTCGAAAATGCCCTGTTCGCACCTTTTCGCTCATTTGTCCACCAAATAGCCAAGAAAATTTAAACGGACCACACTAGAATGATCCCCAACCTCCCTGGAATACCACGATCCATTTTTTACCCATAGCACGCCCGAACCCCGAGCCCGCCCCCAAAACCATGAGCTATAGCACACCAATTTGCCCCAAAAATGCCTCTTTCGTGCCGTTTCGCCCATTTGTCCACCAAATTGGCCACAAAAATTTAATTAGAACACACTGGGATGATTCCCAACCTCCCTGGCATGCCCCGATCAATTTTTGGCCCACAACACTCCTGTACCCCAGGCCCAAGCTCAAAATCATGCTCTGTAGCATCCCGATTTGGCCCAAAAATGCCCCATTCGTATTGTTTTTCCCATTTGTCCACCCAAATGGCTACAAAAATTTAAGCAAACCACATTGGGATGATCCTTAAACTCCCTGGCATGCCCCATAAATTTTCAACCTACAGCACACCCAAACCCCGAGCCTACACCGATTTGGCTCAAAAATGCCCTATTCACGCCGTTTCGCCCATTTGTCCACCCAAATAGCCATAAAAATTTAAACGAACCACACTGGGATGATCCCCAAACTCCCTGTCATGACCCATCAGTTTTCAACCCACAGCACACCGAAAACCCGGGCCCACCCCTAAAATCGTGGGCTATAGCATACCGATTTAGTCCAGAAATGTCCTATTCGCGCCGTTTCGCTCGTTTGTTCACCCAAATTGCCATAAAAATTTAAACGGACCACAATGGAATGATCCCCAAACTCTATGGAATGCCTTGATCGATTTTCGGCCCACAGCACGCCCGAACCCTGAGCCCACCCCCTAACCCGTGGGATATAGCACAATGATTTGGCTTAAAAATACCCTGTTCGCATTATTTTTCCCGTTTATCCATACAAATTGACAAAAAAATTTAAACGGACCACACTGGAATGATATCTAACCTCCATGAAATGTCCCAGGTCAATTTTTGGCCCACAGCACGCTTGGACCCTTGGCCCACCCCCAAAACCGTGGATTGCAGCACACTGATTTGCCTCGGAGACACCCTGTTCGCGCCGTTTCGTTCGTTTTTCTACCCAAATAGCCACAAAAATAATAACAAACTAAACTGGGAAAATTTGAAACCTCCCTACCATGCCTCGGTCGATCTTTGGCCTACAACACGCCTGAACTCTGGGCCCACCCCAAAAACCGTGGGATATAGCACATCGATTTGTACCAAAAATGCCCCGTTCATGCTGTTTTGCCGTTTATCCACCCAAATGGCCATGAAAATTTAAACGGAACTAATTGGGACTATCCCCAACCTCCCTGGCACACCCTAGTCGATTTTTAACACTCAGCATGCTCGGACCCCGGACCCACCCCCGAAACCGTGGGCTATAGCACATTAATTTGGCCCAAAAATACCCCGTTCGCGCCGTTTTACCCGTTTGTCACCCAAAAGGCCACGAAATAAATGGACCACACTGGGACCATCCCCAACCTCCAAGGCATACCTCGGTCGATTTTTGACTCACAGAACACCCAAGTCCACCCCCAAAACCATGGGCTATAGCACACCAATTTGCCCCAAAAATGCCCCGTTTGCGCCGTTTCACCCGTGTCTCCACCAAAATGGCCACGAAAATTTAAACGGACTGCACTGAGATGATCCCTATCCTCCCTGGAATACCCCGATTAATTTTTGGCCAACAGCACATCTGAAACCTAGGCCCACCCCTGAAACCGTGGGTTATAGCACATCAATTTGGCTCGAAAATGCCCTTTCGTGTCGTTTCGCCCGTTTGTCCACCCAAATGGCAACAAAAATTTAAACGGACTACACTGGGATGATCCCCAACCCCCTGGCATGCTTCGGCCAATTTTTGGCGCATAACACATTCGAACCCCGGGCCCACCCCCAAAATCGTGGGCTATAGCACACCGATTTAGCCCGAAAATACCCCGTTCATGTTGTTTCCCCAGTTTGTCTACCCAAATGGCCACGAAAATATAAACGAACCATACTGGGATGATCCCCAACCTCCTTGATATGCCCTGGTCTATTTTTGACCCATAGTATGCTCGAACCCTAGGCTCACCCCTAAAACCGTGGGCAATAGCATATCGATTTGGCTAAAAAATGCTCCGTTCACGCCATTTTGACCATTTGTCCAGCCAAATGGCCATAAAAATTTAAACAGACCTCACTGGGATGATCCCTAAACTCCCTAGCACGTCCCGGTTGATTTTTGGCCCACTGCACACCCAAACCCCAGGCCCACCCCCAAAACCATAGGCTATAGCACACCGATTTGGTCCAAAAATACCCCATTCAGGCTGTTTCTCCCATTTCTTCAACCTAATGGCCACAAAAATTTAAACAGACCACAATGGGACAATCCCCAACCTCCCTAGCATGCCCTGATCAATTTTCAGCCCATAGTACGCCTGAACCCTGGGCCCACCCCTAAAATCATGGGCTATAACCCACCGATTTAGCTTGTAAATGCCCCGTTCGTGCCGTGTTGCCCGTTTCTTCACCCAAATGGCCACAAAAATTTAAACAGACCACACTGGGATGATCTCCGAACTCCCTAGAATGCCCCGGTCGATTTTTGGCCCATAGCATGCTCGGACCCCAGGCCCACCCCCAAAACCGTGGGCTATTGCACAATGATTTGGCCCGAAAACACCCCGTTCCCATCGTTACGCACGTTCATCCATCCAAATAGCCACGAAAATTTAAACGGACCATACTAGGATGATCCCCAACCTTCCTGGCATATCTCGATTGATCTTCATCCCATAGCACGTCCGAACCTTGGGCCTAACTGAAAAATCGTGGGCTATACCACATCGATTTGGCCCAAAAATGCCCCGTTCGCCCCGTTTTGCCCGTTTATCCACCCATATTGCCACGAAAATTTGAACGGACAAAACTAGGATGATCCCCAACCTTACTGGCATGCCCCGGTCAATTTTCAGCAAACACAATGCTCGGACCCCAGGCCCACCCCAAAATCGTGGGCTATAGCTCATCGATTTGGTCAAAAAAATGCCCCGTTCGCGCTGTTTTGCCTGTTTATTCACCCAAATGGCCACAAAAATTTAAATGGACCATACTGGGACTATCACCAACCTTCCAGGCACGTATCGGCCAATTTTGGCTCACAGCACTCCCGGGACCACCCCCAAAACCGTGGGCTATAGCACACTAATTTGGCTCGAAAATGCCCTATTCGCGCCGTTCCGCCCGTGTGTCCACCCAAATGGCCACGAAAATTTAAACGGACCATACTGGAATGATCTCTAACCTCCCTAGCATGCCCCGCTTGATTTTTGGCCGATAGTACGCCCGAACCCTGTTCCCACCCCAGAAATCATGGGCTATAGCACATCGATTAGACCCAAAAAATGCCTCGTTTGAACTGTTTCGCCCGTTATTTCATCCAAATGGCAACAGAAATTAAACGGACCACAATAGGAAGATCCCTAACCTCCCTGGAATGCCCCGATCAATTTTTGGCCCACAGCATGCCCGGACCCTAGGCCCACCCCCAAAACCGTGGGCTATAGCACACCGATTTGGCCTGAAAATGCCCTATTTGCGCCGTTTCACCCATTTGTCCACCCAAATGGCCACAAAAATTTAAACGAACCACACTGGGATAATCCTCAATCTCTCTGGCACGGCCCAGTCAATTTTTGACATACAACACATTCAGACCCAGGCCCACCCCCAAAACCATAGGCTATAGCACACCAATTTGGCTCAAAAAGGCCCCGTTTGTGCTGTTTTGTCCGTTTGTCCACCCAAATGGCCATAAAATTTTAAACGGACGACACTGAGATGATCCCCAATCTCCCTAGTTCACCCCGGTCGATTTTTGGCCCACAACATGCTCGGACCCTGAGCCTACCGCTGAAACAGTGGGCTATAGCATACCGATTTGTCTAAAAAATGTCCCGTTCACGCTGCTTCACCCGTTTGTACACCCAAATAGCCACAAAATTTTAAATGGACCACAATGGGACATCCCTAAACTCCCTGGCATGCCCCAGTTAATTTTTGGCACACAGAACACTCGTACCCTAAGCCAACCCCTCAAACCGCGGGCTATGACACACTAATTTAGCCCGAAAATGCCCCGTTCACGCTGTTTTGATCGTTTGTCCACCCAAAAGGCAATTAAAATCTAAACAAACCACACTGGGACTATCCCCAACCTCTCTTGCATGCCCCAATCAATTTTTCTCCCACAACATGCTCGAACCCCGAGCCCAGCCCCAAAACCGTTGGCTATAGCACACCGATTTGGCCCAAAAACCTCCGTTCGCACCATTTCACCCGTTTGTCCTCCTAAATGGCCACAAACCACACTAGGATGATCCCCAATCTCCTTGGCACGCTCCGAACAATTTTTAGCCCATAACACGCCCATACCCCGAGCTGAAACCGTAGGCTATAGCACACCAATTTGGCCCAAAAATGCCTCATTTGCGTTGTTTCGCCTGTTTGTCCACCCAAATAACCACAAAGATTTAAAAGGACCATATTGGGATGAACTCCAATCTCTCTGAAATGCCCCGGTAGAGTTTTAGCCCTCAACACAAATGGACTCCGGGCCGACCACCGAAGCCGTGGGCTATAGCACACTAATTTGGCCCAAAAATGCTTCATTCATGCTGTTTTGCCCGTTTATCCACCCAAATGGCCACAAAAATTTAAACGAACCACACTGAGACGATCCCCAACCTCCCAAGCATGCCTCAGTCAATTTTCAGCATGCAGCATATTCAGACCCTAGGCCCACCCCCAAAACTGTGAGCTATATCACATCGATTTTGCCTGAAAATGTTCCGTTAGCGCTGTTTCACCTGTCTGTCCACCCAAATGGCCACAAAAAAATAAATGGACCACACTGGAATAATCCCCAACCTCCCAGTCATGCCTAAGTTGATTTTTGGTACATAGAACACCCGTACCTTGGGACCACCCCCAAAACAGTGGGCTATAGCATATCGATTTAGCCTGAAAAACCCTGTTCGCGCCGTTTCACCAGTTTGTCCACCCAAGTGACCAAGAAAATTTAAACTAACCACACTAGGACGATCCCCAACCTCTCTGGCAGGCCTCGGTCGATTTTTAGCCCACTCTACGCTCGGACCCTGGGCCCACCCTCAAAACAGTGGGCTATAGCACATAGATTTTCCCAAAAAAGCCCCGTTCGTGCCATTTTGCTCGTTTGTCCACCCAAATAGCCACAAAAGTTAAACCAAACTACACTGGGATGATCCTCAACCTCCCTGGCACACTTTTATCAATTTTTGGCCGACTGCACACCCGGACACCGTGCCCACCTCCAAAACCGTAGGCTATAGCACACAGATTTGATCCAAAAATGCTCCGTTTGCGCCGTTTCGCCCGTTCATCCACCCAAATGGCTGAAAATATTTAAACGGAAAACACTAGAATGATCTCCAACCTCTCTGGCATGCCCCGGTCAAGTTTTAGCCCACAGCATACCTGGACCCCAGGCTCACCCTCGAAACCGTGGGCTATAGCAAACCGATTTGGCCCAAAAATGGTTCGTTCATGCCGTTTCACCCGTTTGTCAACCCAAATGGCTACCAAAATTTAAACGGACTACACTGGGATGATCCCCAACCTCTCTGGCATGCCCTGAACAATTTTTGGCACACAGCACTCCCAGACTCCTTACTCACCCCCAAAACCGTGGGCTATAGCATACTGATTTGGCCCGAATATGCCTCGTTTGCACCATTTCATTCATTTATCGACCCAAATAGCCACAAAAATTTAAACGGACTACACTGAGATGATCTCCAACCTCCCTGGCACACCCCTATCGATTTTTGTCCTATAGCACGCCCGGACCCCAGCCCACCCCCAAAACTATAGGCTATAGCACACCGATTTTGCCCGAAAATTTCCCATTTGCGCCGTTTCGCCCGTTTGTCCACCCAAATCGCCTAGAAAATTTTAATGGACTATACTAGGATGATCCCCAACCTCCTTGGCATGCCTCTGTTAATTTTGGCCCACTGCACACCCGGACCATGGGCCCCCCCCAAAATCGTGGGCTATAGCATACCAATTTGGCGTGAAAATGCCCCGTTCATATCGTTACGCGTGTTTGTCCACCCAAATGGCCAAGAAAATTTAAATGAACCATACTTGGACGATCCCCAATTCCCTGGAATACCCCGGTAGATTTTTGATCCGCAGCACACCCGAACCTCAGGCCCACCCCCAAAACCATTGGCAATAGCACACCGATTTGGCCCGAAAATTCCCCGTTTGCACCGTTTTATTTATTTGTCCACCCAAATGGCCACGAAAATTTGAACGGAATATACAGGGATGATCCCAAACCTCCCTGGAATGCGCCAGTCGATTTTTGTCCCACAGCATGCCCGAACCCCGGCCTACCCCCAAAATTGTGGGCATAACATATCGATTTAGGTTAAAATGACTCATTCGCATCGTTTCACCCATTTTCCCACCCAAATGGCCATAAAAATTAAAACGGATGACACTATGATGATCCCCAACCTCTCTGGCATGACTCGGTCTATTTTTGACCCACAGCACGCCCGAACCCCGGGCCCACCCCCGAAATCGTGTGCTATAGCAAACCGATTTGGTTTTAAAATGCCCCGTTTGCTTCATTTCCCCCGTTTGTCCTCCCAAATGGCTAGAAAAATTTAAACAGACCATACTAGGACGATCCCCAACCTCCCTGGCATATTCCAGTCGATTTTTGGCCCATACCACTCCCGAACCCTTGGCCCAGGCCCAAAATCATGGCCTATAGCACACGGATTTTGCCCAAAAATGCCCCGTTCATGCTGTTTCACCTGTTTGTCCACCCAAGTGGCCATGAAAATTTAAACGGACCACGCTTGGATGATCCCTAACCTCCCTGGCATGCCTCGATCAATTTTTGGCCCACAGCACACTTAAACCTTAGGCCCACCCTCGAAATAGTGGGTTGTAGCCCACCAATTTGGCTCGAAGATGCCCCATTCGCATCGTTTCGCCTATTTGACAACCCAAATGTCCATGAAAATTTAAACGAACCACACTGGGATGATCCCCAACCACCCTGGCATGCCCCGATCAATTTTTTGCCAACAACACGCCCGGACCTAGGGCCTACCCCCAAAACATTGGGCTATAGCACACCAGTTTGGCCCATAGCACGCCCAGTCCATGGGCACACCCTCAAAACCGTAGGCTATAGCACACCAATTTGGCACAAAAATGCCCCGTTTGTGCCGTTTCATCCATTTTTCCACCAAAATGGCCACACAAATTTAAACGGACTACACTGGGATGATCCCCAACCTCCCTAGCAGATCCCGATCAATTTTTGGCCAACAGTATGCCTGGACCCTGTGCCCACCCCCAAAACCATGGGCTATAGCACACCGATTTGGCCTGAAAATGCCCCGTTCGCACCTTTTCGCTCATTTGTCCACTAAATGGCCAAGAAAATTTAAACATACCACACTAGGATGATCCCCAATCTCCCTGGAATGCCCCGATCCATTTTTGACCCACAGCACGCCCGAACCTCAGGCTTGAGCTATAGCACATCAATTTGCCCCGAAAATACCTCTTTCGTGCTGTTTCGCTCGTTTATCCGCCACATTGGCCATAAAAATTTAATTAGAACACACTGGGATGATTCCCAACCTCTCTGGCATACCCCGGTCAATTTTTGGCCTACAACACTCTCGGACCCCAGGCCCAAGCTCAAAATCGTGCTCTATAGCACACCGATTTGTCCCGAAAATGCCCCATTCGCATCGTTTTGCCCATTTGTCCACCCAAATGGCCATGAAAATTTAAAAAAACCACATTGGGATGATCTCCAACTTGCCTGGAAAACCATGGTTGATTTTTTGTCTACAGCACACCCGAACCCCGAGCCCACACCGATTTGGCTCGAAAATGCCCTATTCGCGCCATTTTGCCCGTTTGTCCACCCAAATAGCCACAAAAATTTAAACGGATCATACTGGGATGATCCCCAAACTCCCTGGCATATCTCTTTAATTTTTACCCCACAGCACACCCGAACCCCAGGCCACCATGGGCTATAGTAGACCGATTTGGTCCAGAAATGCCCTGTTTGCGCCGTTTTGCTCGTTTGTTCACCCAAATGGCCATAAAAATTGAAACAGACCACAATGGAATGATCCCCAACCTCTCTGGCATGCTCTGACCGATTTTTGGCCCACAGCACGCCCGAACCCCGGGCCCACCCCCAAACCCGTGTGCTATAGAACAATAATTTGGCTTAAAAATACCTCGTTCGCATTGTTTTGCCCGTTTATCCACACAGATGGCCACAAAAATTTAAACGGACCATACTGTAACGATCCTCAACCTCCCTGACATGTCCCGATCGATTTTTGACCCATTGCACGCCTGGACCCGGGGCCCACCCCCAAAATCGTAGATTGTAGCATACTGATTTGCCCTGGAGACACCCTGTTCACGCCGTTTCATCTGTTTGTCCACCCAAAGAGCCACAAAAATAATAACAGACTAAACTGGGAAAATCTTAAACCTCCCTACCACGCCTCGATCGATCTTCGATCCACAGCATGCCCGAACTCTGGGCCCACCCCTAAAACCGTGGGCTATAGCACATCGATTTATCCCAAAAATGTTCCGTTCACGCCGTTTTACCGTTTATCCATCTAAATGGCTACAAAAATTTAAACAGACTAAATTGGGAATATCCCCAACCTCCCTGACACGCCCCAATCAATTTTTGACACCCAGCACACTCGGACCCCGGGCCAACCCCCAAAATCGTGGGCTACAGAACATTAATTTGGCCCAAAAAAGCCCCGTTCACGCCGTTTTACTCGTTTGTCACCCAAAAGGCCACAAAAATTTAAATGGACCACACTGGGACCATCCCCAACCGCCTAGGCACGCCTCGATCGATTTTTGACTCACAAATTGCCCAAGCCCACCCTCAAAACCATGGGTTATAGCACACCAATTTGGCCCAAAAATATCCCGTTCACGCCATTTCACCCGTGTCTCCACCAAAATGGCCACGAAAATTTAAATGGACTACACTGAGATGATCGTCAACCTTCCTGGCATGCCCCGATCAATTTTCGGCCCACAATACGTTCGGACCCCAGGCCCACCCCAAAAATCATGGGCCATAGCACACCGATTTGGCCCAAAAATTCTCCGTTTAATGTTTAAAATTCCCCATTTCTACCAAAATGGCAACGAAAATTTAAACGGACCATACTGGGATGATCCCCAACCCCCCTGGCATACCCCAGTTGATTTTTGGCCAACAGCACGCTCGAACCCTGGGCCCACCCCTGAAACCGTGGGCTATAGCACATCAATTTGGCCTAAAAATACTCTTTCGTGCCGTTTTGCTCGTTTGTCCACCCAAATGGTCACAAAAATTTAAACGGACTACACTGGGATGTGCCCAACCCCCTGGTATGCTTTGATCAATTTTTGGCGCACAACAAATTTGAACCTCGAGCCCACCCCAAAAACCGTGAGCTATAGCACACCGATTTGGCCAAAAAATACCCCGTTCGTGCTGTTTCCCTCGTTAGTCCACCCAAATGGCCACGAAAATTTAAACGGACCATACTGGGGTGATCCTCCACCTCCTTGGTATGCCTCAGTCGATTTTTGTCCCATAGTATGCTCGAACACTGGGGCCACCCTTAAAACCGTGGGCAATAGCATATCGATTTGGCTCGAAAATGCCCCGTTCTCATAGTTTTGCCCATTTATCCACCCAAATGACCATGAAAATTTCAACGGACAACACTGGGATGATCCCCAACCTCCCTAGAATGCCCCAGTCGATTTTCTACCCACAGCACGCCTGGACCCTGGGTCCACCCCCAAAATCATGTGCCATAGCACACCGATTAGGCTCAAAAATGCCCCATTTGCACCGTTTCACCCGTTTGTCCACCTAAATAGCAACAAAAATTTAAATAGACCATACTGGGATGATCCCCAACCTCTTTGGCATGCCCCAGTCAATTTTTCGCTCACAGCATGCCTGGACCCCGTGCCTACCCCAAAAACTGTGGGCTATAGCACACCGATTTTGCCCAAAAATGCCCCGTTCGTGCCGTTTTGCCCGTTTGTCCACCCAAATAGCTACAAAAATTTAAACGGACCACACTAGGATGATCTCCAACCTCTTTAGCAAGCCCTAATTAAGTTTTAGCCCACAGCACGCTCGAACCCCAGGCCCACCCCCAAAACAGTGGGCTATAGCACACCGATTTAGCCTAAAAATGCTTCATTCGTGATATTTTGCCCGTTTGTCCACCCAAATGGCAACGAAAATTTGAACGGACCTCACTGGGACAATCCCCAACTTCCCAAGCATGTCCCGATAATTTTTGGCCCATAGCACGCCCGGTCCACGGGTCCACCCTCATAACCGTAGGCTATAGCACACCAATTTAGCCCAAAAATGCCCCATTCGCGCCGTTTCATCCATTTTTCCACCCAAATAGCCACACAAATTTGAACGGACTACACTGGGATGATCCCCAACCTCCCTAGCACACCTCGGTGGATTTTTAGCCCACAGTATGACCAGACCCTATGCCCACCCCCAAAACCATGGGCTATAGCACACCAATTTGACCCAAAAATGCCTCGTTTGCACCTTTTCGCCCATTTGTCCACCAAATGTCCAAGAAAATTTAAACGGACCACACTAGGACGATCCCCAACCTCCCTGGAATGCCCCGATCCATTTTTAACCTACAGTACACCTGAACCCCAGGCCCACCCCTAAAACCGTGAGCTATAACTCATCGATTTGCCCCGAAAATGCCTCTTTCATGCTGTTTTGCCCGTTTGTCCACCAAATTGGCCACAAAAATTTAATCAAAACACACTGGGATGATTCCCAACCTCCCTGGCATGCCCCGGTCAATTTTTGGCCCACAACACTCCCGAACCCCAGGCCCAAGCTCAAAATCATGCTCTATAGCACACCAATTTAGCCCGAAAATGCCCTATTCACGTCGTTTTGCCCCTTTGTCCACCCAAATAGCCACAAAAATTTAAAAAAACCACATTGGGATGATCCTCAACCTCCCTGGCAAACCACGGTTGATTTTTGGTCTACAGTACACCCGAACCTCGAGCCCACACCGATTTGAATCGAAAATGCCCTATTAGCGCCGTTTTGCCTGTTTGTCCACCCAAATAGCCACAAAAATTTAAACGGACCACACTGGTATTATTAACGAACTCCCCGGCATACCCTTTCAATTTTTAGCCCACAGGACACTCGAACCCCAGGCCCACCCCCGAAACCGTGGGCTGAAGCAGACCGATTTGGTCCAGAAATGCCCCGTTTGCGATGTTTCGCTCGTTTGTTCGCCCATATGGCCATAAAAATTTAAACAGACCACAATATAATGATCCCCAACCTCTTTGGCATGTCCTGATTGATTTTTGGTGGGCCCACCCCAAAACCGTAGGCTATAGAATAATAATTTGGCTTTAAAACACCTCGTTTGCATCGTTTTGCCCATTTATCCACACAAATGGCCATAAAAATTTAAACGGACCATACTGTAATGATCCCCATCCTCCCTGACATATTTCGGTCGATTTTTGGCCGACAGCACACCTGGACCTTGGGCCCACCCCCAAAGCCGTGGATTGTAGCACACTGATTTGCCCTAGAGACACCCTGTTCATGCCGTTTCATCCGTTTGTCCACCCAAAGAGTCATGAAAATAATAACAGACTAAACTGGGACAATCTTAAACCTTTCTACTATGCCTCGGTCGATCTTCGGCCCACAGCACACCCAAACTCTGGGCCCACCCCCAAAATCGTGGGCTATAGCACATCGATTTTTCCCAAAAATTCCTCGTTCACCCTGTTTTACCGTTTATCCACCCAAATGGCCACAGAAATTTAACCGAAACAAATTCGGACTATCCCCAACCTCCCTGGCATGCCCCGGTCAATTTTCGACACCCAGCACGCTCGGACCCTGGGCCCACCCCTAAAACCGTGGGCTATAGCACATTAATTTTGCCCAAAAATCCCCGTTGGCGCTGTTTTACCCGTTTGTCACCCAAAAGGCCACAAAAATTTAAATGGACCACACTGGGACCATCCCCAACCTCCCAGGCATGCCTTGGTTAATTTTTGAATCATAGAACGCCCAAGACCACCTCCAAAACCGTGGGCTATAGCATACCAATTTGGCCCAAAAATGCCCTGTTCGCACCGTTTCACCTGTGTCTCCACCAAAATGGCCACAAAAATTTAAACGGACTACACTAAGATGATCCCCAACCTTACTGGCATGCCCCGATCAATTCTTGGCCCAAAATACGTTCATACCCTGGGCCCACCCCAAAAATCATGGGCCATAGTACACCTTTTGGCCCAAAAAATCCCCATTTAAACTATTTTGCCTGTTTAAAATTCCCCGTTTCCACCATAATGGCAACGAAAATTTAAACGGACCATACTGAGATGATCCCCAACCCCCTGGCATACCCCGATTGATTTTTGGCCAATAGCACGCCTGAACCCTAGGCCCATCCCTGAAACCATGGGCTATAGCACGTCAATTTGGCCCGAAAATGCCCTTTTGTGCCGTTTTGCCCGTTTGTCCACCCAAATGGCCACGAAAATTTAAACAGACTACACCGGAATGATCCCCAACCCCTAGCACACTTCGTTCAATTTTTGATGCATAACACATTCAAACCCCGGGCCCACCCCCAAAACCGTGAGCTATAGCACACCAATTTGGCCCAAAAATACCCCGTTCGTGCTGTTTCCCCCGTTTGTCCATCCAAATTGCTACAAAAATTTAAATGATCCACACTGTAATGATCCCCCACCTCCTTCGTACGTCTTGGTCGATTTTTGGCCCATAGTATGCTCGAACACTCGGCACACCCTTAAAACCGTCGGCAATAGCATATTGATTTGGCTCAAAAATGCCCTGTTCACGCTATTTCAACCGTTTGTCCTCCCAAATGGCCACGAAAATTTAAACGGACCACACTGGGAAGATCCCTAACTTCCCTGGCACACCCCGATCGATTTTTGACCCACAGCACACCCGGACCCCTAGCCCAGCCCCGTAACCGTGGGTTATAGCATATCAATTTGGCTCGAAAATGCCCCGTTCGCGCGGTTTCGATCGTTCGTCCACCCAAATGGCCAGAAAAATATAAAAGGACCACACTAGGATAATCCCCAACCTCCTATCACACCCCAGTCGATTTTTGGCCCACAGCATGCCTAAACCCCGTGCCTACCCCAAATTCGTGGGTTATAGTACACCGAGTTGGCCCAAAAACACTCCTTTCACGCTGTTTCATTCATTTGTCCATCAAAATAGCCACAAAAATTTAAACGGACCATACTACGATGACCCCCAACTTCCCTGGCATGCCCGGCCAATTTTTGGCATACAGCACGCCCGGTCCCCGGGCCCACCCCTCAAACTGTGGGCTATGGCACACCATTTTAGCCCAAAAATGCTCCGTTCGCACCGTTTCGTTCGCTTGTCCACCCAAAAGGCCACGAAAATTTAAAGGAACATACTGGGACCATCCCAACCTTCCTGGCATGCCCCGATCAATTTTTCGCCCACAGCAAGCACGGACCCCGGGCCCACCCCTAAAACCGTAGGCTATAGCACACTGACTTAGCCCAAAAACCCCGTTCGCGCTGTTTCTCCCATTTGTCCACCCAAATGGCCACGAAAATTTAAACGGACCATACTGGGATGATCCCCAACCTCCCTGTCATGCCTCGGTCAATTTGCAGCCCACAGCACGCCCAAACCCTTGGCCCACCCCCAAAACCATGGGCTATAACACACCAATTTTGCTCGAAAATACCTCGTTCGTGTCGTTTTGCTTGTTTGTCCACCCAAATAGCTATGAAAATTTAAATGGAACACACTGGGATGATCTCCAACCTCTTTGGCAAGCCTCAATCGAGTTTTAGCCCACGCAGGCTATAGCACACCGATTTAGCCTAAAAATGCTTCGTTCGTGTCGATTCGCTCGTTTGTCCACCCAAATGTCCACAAAAATTTAAATGAACCATACTGGGATGATACTCAACTCCATGTCATACCCCGGTCGATTTTTTGCGCACAGCACGCCCGGACCCCAGGCCCACCTTCAAAACCTTAGGTTATAGCACATCGATTTTGTCCAAAAATACCTCGTTTGCGCCGTTTCGCCCGTTTATCCATCTAAATTGCCACAAAAATTTAAACATACCACACTGGGTGATCTCCAACCTCTCTGGCATGACCCTATTATGTTTTAGCCCACAGCACGTACGAACCTCGGGCCCACCCCCAAAACCATGGGCTATAGCACACCGATTTAGCCCAAAAATGCTTCGTTCATTCCGCTTCTCTTGTTTGTCCACTCAAATGGCCACAAAAATTTAAACGGACCACACTGGGATGATCCCCAACCTCCCTGGGATGACCCAGACAATTTTTGACCCACAACACACCCGGACCCTAGGCCCACCCCCAAAACCGTGGGTTATAGCACACCGATTTTGCCCAAAAAATGCCACGTTTGCACCGTTTCATTTATTTATCCACCCAAATAGCCACAAAAATTTAAATGGACCACACTAGGATGATCCCAACCTCCTTGGCACGC
The DNA here is from genome assembly GCF_002878395.1 of Capsicum annuum. Classification (NCBI taxonomy): domain Eukaryota; kingdom Viridiplantae; phylum Streptophyta; class Magnoliopsida; order Solanales; family Solanaceae; genus Capsicum; species Capsicum annuum. Next base: position 286,325 of record NC_061117.1, on the reverse strand, counting down.
CCCGATCAATTTTAGGCCCACAGCACGCCTGGACCCTGGCCAACCCCCAAAATTGTAGGCTATAGCACACCGATTTAGCCCGAAAATGCCCCGTTTGCACTGTTTTTCCTGTTTCTCTACCCAAATGGCCACGAAAATTTAAACAGACCACACTGGGATGATTGCTAACCTTCCTGGCACGCCGCGGTCAATTTTTGGCCCACAACAAACCCGGACCACAGGCCCACCCTCAAAACCGTGGGCTATAGCACAACGATTTGGATAGAAAATATCCTATTCGCGTCGTTACACCTGTTTGTCTACCTAAATGGCCACAAAAATTTAAACAAACCACACTGGGATTATCCCCAACTCCCTGGCATACCCCGGTCGATTTTTGGCTCACAGAAAAAACTAGGCCCCGAGTCCACCCCAAAAACCGTGAGCTATAGCACACTGATATCGCTCGAAAATGTCCAATTCATGCCGTTTCATTCATTTATCCACCCAAATGGCCAAGAAAATTTAATCGCACTATACTGGGATGGTGCCCAACCTCCCTAGCACGCCCCGGTCAATTTTTTGGCTACAGCACGCCTGGACCCCGGGTCCACCCCCATAATCGTGGGCTATAGCACACTGATTTGGGCTAAAAATGCCCCGTTCGCATAGTTTTGCCCATTTGTCCACCCAAAAGACGATGAAAATTTAAACGAACAACACTGGAATGATCCCCAACCTCCCTAGAATGCCCCGATCGATTTTCTACCCACAGTACGCCTGGACCCTGGGTCAACCCCCAAAATGGTGTTCTATAGCACACCAATTAGGCTCGAAAATGCCCCGTTCGCACCGTTTCGCCCGTTTGTCCACCTAAATAGCCACCAAAATTTAAATGGACCATACTAGAATGATCCCCAACCTCCCTGGAATGCCCCAATCGATTTTTGGCTCACAGCACGCCTGGACCCCGGGCCTACCCCCGAAACTGGGGGCTATAGCACACCGATTTTGCCCGAAAATGCCCCGTTTATGCCGTTTTGCCTGTTTGTCCACCCAAATAGCTACGAAAATTTAAACGGACCACACTAGGATGATCTCCAAGCACTTTAGCAAGCCCCGATCGAGTTTTAGCCCACAGCACTCTTGGACCCCAGGCCCACCCCAAAAACAGTGGGCTATAGCACACCGGTTTAACCTAAATAGCTTCGTTCGTGCCGTTTCGCCCGTTTGTCCACCCAAATGGCCACAAAAATTTAAATGAACCACACTGGAATGATACTCAACTCCCAAGCATACCCCAGTCAATTTTTGGCCCACAGCATGCCCGGACCCCAGGCCTACCTTCAAAACCGTGGGCTATAGCACCCTGATTTTTCTCGAAAATGCCCCGTTTGTGCCGTTTCGTCCGTTTATCCATCCAAATAGCAAAGAAAATTTAAACAGACCATACTGGGTGATACCCAACCTCTCTGGCATACCCCCGTTGAGTTTTAGCCCACAACACGCTTGGACCCTAGGCCCACCCCCAAAGTCGTGGGTTATAGCACACTGATTTAGCCCAAAATGGCTTCGTTCGTTCCGTTTCTCCCGTTTGTCTACCCAAATAGCCACAAAAATTTAAACGAACCACATTAGTATGATCCCTAACCTCCTTGGCATGCCCTGGACAATTTTTGGCCCACAGCACACCTGGACCCCGGGCCCACCCCCAAAATCGTGGGCTGTAGAACACCGATTTAGCCCAAAATTACTTTGTTCGTTCCGTTTCTCCCGTTTATCCACACAAATGGAAACAAAAATTTAAATGGACCACACTGGGATGATCCCCAACCTCCATTGCATGTACTGGTCGATTTTTGGCCCACAGCACGCCTGGACCCTGGGCTCACCCCCGAAAACGTGGATTATAGCACACAAATTTGCCCCGGAGACACCCTGTTTGCAGCGTTTTATCCATTTGTCCACCTAAATAGCCACAAAAATTATAACAAACTAAACTAGAACAATCTCCAACCTCCTTACAATGCCTCGGTCGATCTTCGGCCCACAGCACGCCCTAACTCTGGGCCCACCCCAAAACCGTGGGCTATAGCACATCGATTTGTCCCAAAAATTCCCCGTTCGCGCCGTTTTGCCGTTTATCCACCCAAATGGCCAAAGAATTTAAACGGACCAAATTAGGACTATCCCCACCCTGTCTGGCATTCCCCAGTTAATTTTCGACACCCAGCACGCTTGGACCCCAGGCCCACCCACGAAACCATGGGCTATAGCACATTAATTTGGCCATACAATGCCCCGTTCGCGCTGTTTTACCCGTTTGTCACCCAAAAGGCCACAAAAATTTAAATGGACCACACTGGGACCGTCCCCAACCTCCCAGGCACGGGTCGGTTGATTTTTGGCTCACATAACGCCCAAGACCACCCCTAAAACCGTGGGCTATAGCACACCAATTTGGCCCAAAAATGCCCCGTTCGCGCCGTTTCACCCGTGTCTCCACCAAAATGGCCACAAAAATTTAAACGGACTACACTGAGATGATCCCCAACCTCCCTGACATGCCCTGATCAACTTTTGGCCCATAATACGCCTGGACCCCGGGCCCACCCCTAAAATCAAAGGCCATAGCACACCGATTTGGCCTAAAAATTCACCCTATAAACTGTTTCTCCTGTTTTTTCACCCAAATGGCAATGAAAATTTAAACAGATCATACTGGGATGATCCCCAACCTCCTTGGCATACCCCGATTTATTTTTAGCCCACAGCACGCCCGAACCCTGAGCCCACCCCCAAAACCGTGGGCTATAGCACATCAATTTGGAGCAAAAATGCCCTTTTGTGCCATTTTGCCCGTTTATCCACCCAAATGGCCACAAAAATTTAAACGGACTACACTGGGATGGTCCCCAACCCCCTGTCACACTTCGATTAATTTTTGGTGCACAACACATTCGAACCATGGGCCCACCCCCAAAACCGTGGGCCATAGCACACCGATTTGGCCCGAAAATACCCCATTCATGCTGTTTCGCCCGTTTGTCAACCTAAATGGCCATGAAAATTTAAACGGACCACACTGGGATGATCCCCCACCTCCTTGGTACGCCTCGGTTGATTTTTGGCCCACAGTATGCACGGACCCCGGGCTCACCCCCGAAACCGTGGGCAATGGCATATCGATTTGGGTCGAAAATGCCCCGTTCATGCCGTTTCGACCGTTTGTCCACTTAAATGGTCACAAAAATTTAAACGAACCACACTGAGAAAATCTCCAATTATCTGGCATGCCCCTGTCGATTTTTGACCCACACACGCCTGAACCCCTGGCCTACCCCCCTAACCGTGGGTTATAGCATATTGATTTGGCTCAAAAATGCCCCGTTCGCACTATTTCGACCGTTTGTCCGCCCAGATGGTCAGAAAAATATAAAAGAACCACACTAGGATAATCCCCAACCTCCTAGTCATGCCTCAATCAATTTTTGGCCCACAGCACACCTAGACCCTGTGCTCACCCCCGAATTCGTGGGTTATAGCACACTGATTTGGCCAAAAAACACTCCGTTCACGCTGTTTCATTCATTTGTCCATCAAAATGGCCACAAAAATTTAAACGGACCACACTGCAATGACCTTCAACCTCCCTGGCATGCCCCGGTCGATTTTTGGCACACAACACGCCCAGACCCCAGGCCCACCCCTCAAATCATGGGCTATCGCACACCATTTTGGCCCAAAAATGCCCCGTTTGCGACGTTTCATTCGTTTGTCCACCCAAAAGGCCACAAAAATTTAAAGGACCATACTGGGACTATCCCAACCTCCCTGGCACGCCCTGATGAGTTTTTGGCCCACAACAAGCACGGATCCCGAGCCCACCTTTAAAACCGTGGGCTATAGCACACTGACTTAGCCCAAAAACCCCCGTCCATGCTATTTCTCCCATTTTTACACCCAAATGGCCATGAAAATTTAAATGGACCATACTGGGATGATCTCTAACCTCCCTGGCACACCTCGGTCAATTTTCGGCCCGTAGAACGCCCGGAACCCAGGCCCACCCCCAAAACCATGGGCTATAGCATATCGATTTTGCCCGAAAATGCCCCGTTTGCGCTATTTTGCCCGTTTGTCCACCCAAATAGCTATGAAAATTTAAACGGACCATACTGGATGATCTCTAATCTCTTTAACGAGTCCTGATCGAGTTTTATCCCACAGGACGCTCGGACCCCTGGCTCACCCCCAAAACAGTGGGCTATAGCACACCGATTTAGCCTAAAAATGCTTCGTTCATGTCGTTTCGCCCGTTTGTCCACCTAAATGGCCACAAAAATTTAAACAAACCACACTGGGATGATCCCCAACCACCCTGGCATGCCCCGGACAATTTTTGTGCGACAACACACCCGGACCCTGGGCCCACCCCCAAAACCGTGGGTTATAACACACTGATTTTGCCCAAAAAATGCTTCGTTTGCACTGTTTCATTCACTTATCCACCCAAATTGCCACAAAAATTTAAACGGACCATACTGGGATGATCCCCAACCTCCCTGGCATGGCTCAATCAATTTGTGGCCTACAGCACGCCCGGAGCCCAGGCCCACCCCCAAAACCATGGGCTATAGCACACCGATTTTGCCCGAAAATGCCCTGTTCGCAATGTTTTGCCCGTTTGTCCACACAAATAGCTACAAAAATTTAAACGGATCACACTGGGATGATATCCAAGCTCTTTGATGAGCCCCGATTGAGTTTTTGCCCACAGCACGCTCAGACCCCGGGCCCACCCCCAAAATAGTGGGCTATAGCACACCGATTTAGCCTAAAAATGCTTCGTTCGTGTCGTTTTGCCCGTTTGTCCACCCAAATGGCCACAAAAATTTAAATGACCACACTGGGATGATACTCAACTCCCTGGCATGCCCCGGTCGATTTTTTGCCCAGACCCCAGACCCACCTTCACTGTAACTGTGATGAAACTTGGATATTTTCTATTATGTATTCGGCTAAATCACGAGGCAAAATGTTCCTCAACAATTGTTCATTCCACCTGTTATCCCTAACGAAAATGCCACATTAAGAATTGACTCATCACAATAAAAATTAGACGGAGTGATATGATATAATGATCCAAGCCCCATCCAATTATCAAACCAAAATTGAGAAGATCCCATCCTAGGATTCCAGTAAATCTGATGCTCAATCAAATCCCTGGCTTCCAACATTTTCCTCAAAACGTGTGACCCTTCCTTCCATAATACAATAACCGGATTAATCTTCTTAGAGTATTTGTTGCTCATGAAAGCGCTCCACAAGGATGGTTTCGTCCTAAAGTTCCACCACAATTTGGAAAATAAAGCCTTGGACACATCGAACATGGACTTGAACCCCAAGCAGCCTTCATCCTGTGGCAAACACAGCTCCAACCATTTTGCCCAATGCCTGCTTCTATCGCCCACAGTGTTTCTCCAAAAGAATTGAGCAAAAATCTTATGTAATTTTTCAATTACATAATCAGGAGGGTTGACGGCCGATAACAAATGAATCGGCATGCTTTGTAACACATGAGAAATAAGAATTGCTCTTCCCCCGTGAGAAAGCAATTTCCCTTTCTAGGATTGCAATCTACCCAGCACTTTCTGAATAAGGTTCGAGTAAAATGACATGTTCCTCTTGCTATAAAATATCGGACATACTAAGTATGTCAAAGGAAATTCCTGTCTACTAATCCCGGTAACAAGATGCACCCTTTCCATCACTACAGGATCTGCTAAGTGATGCATATATACTGCGCTTTTCTCCTTATTGACTTTCTGCCGAGATACCTTCTTATACTCTGTGAGCACCTCCATAATCAACTGTAAGGAAATAGGGCATAAAGATGAAAAAATGATGGTGTCGTCTGTATAAGCTAGGTGATTAATTTTTGGACTCTATTTAGGAAGGCCAAAGCCGCAAAAATACAAATCACTATGCAGTGAATTCAGACCCCTAGACATCACCTCCACAGCCAAAATAAATAAAGTGGGAGACAGCGGATCTCCCTGCTTTACTTCCCTGGAAGATTTAAAGAAACCATATGGCTGCCCATTTACCAAAACTGAGTACCAATTGTTATTCACTATATCACAAATCATGCCGATAAACCTCTCGCTGAACCCTATCTTCCTTAGAACTTTTGTTAAGATAAACCATGATAATCTGTCGTAGGTTTTATGCATGTCAAGCTTTATGAATACATTAGGCCCTGCCTTTGTCCTTAATCTGATGTCGGTGACTATCTCTTGGGCAAGTATGATGTTCTCTACTCAAGGGAGTAACTCCTACTCTCAATCAAGATTATGCCACGCTCATAGAGGATGAGATACAACATCAACATGTATGCTTGCTGTGCACGATAGATCAGAACCTCTTGCCATGCAGGTGAATCACAATTATGGTTATGGACAGAGAAACAATAATTACATGAGTAGAAAGTGTGACTACTGTCACCTCTCAGGTCATACAAAAGAAAACAACTAAAAATTGATAGGTTATCCAAATGATTGGAAGAATAAGAAGAAACAGATGAAATAGATAAAGTGAGGGTTAAAGTGTGAGCCTTGCTCATTCTATACAAGAAGATAACTACAAAACCCTCCCTCAATCTGAACGGGAAGAATGAACGTGAAGATTGGCAGTGAGCTCACGAAAACGGCCATAATGAAAAACTTTGGTGAACAAATCTGCAAGTTCTTTAGAGGTATGAACATGAGATACCACCAAGTCACCATGACTGATCTTTTCATGAACAAAATGATAGTCCAAAGCAATGTGTTTTGTACGAGAGTAAAAAACTGGATTATGTGCTAGGTGAATGGCTCCAATGTTGTCATATTTTGCGGAGACGGGAGAAGTAAGAAAAAGACCAAGATCACAAAGAATGTATTGGACCCATGTAGCCTCAGCAGTAGCAACAGCAAGAGCCCTATACTCAGCTTCAGTACTAGAGTGTGCAACTGTAGGTTATTTCTTAGCGGACCAAGAGATGAGATTGGAGCCAAGAAAAATGCAGAAACCAGTTGTTGATCGTCTTGTAGCAGAGCAACCAGCCCAATTGGAGTCGTAATAAATAGTAAGCGCAAGGGAGAAATTTTTGTATAACTGCAAGCCCCAATCAGTTGTGCCACTTAGGTACCTGAAAATGCATTTTACTGCATGAAGATGTAATTGTCTTAGCTGGTGAAGAAATTGAGAAGCAAGGTTTACAGTAAATTGAATGTCTGGCCAAGTGAAAGACAATTATTGAAGACTCCCAATCATTTGACGATAGGTAGAAAGATCTTCAAGCAAAGGAGAAGAAGTTGAATTCCAGTCAAGCTTTCCGTGAAGTGGAGTAAGTACGGATTTACACTTCTCAAGTTTAAACCGATGAAGTATAGAAGTAATATAACGATGTTGTACCAATAGCAGCCCCAAGGAATTATGCTTCAATTCAATGCCAAGAAAGTAAGTAAGAGGGCCTAAGTCCTTCATTGAGAATTCCGTACTCATAGAAGTGATGAACTGAGATACCAATGACCTCGAAGAGCCAAAAACAGCTATATCTTCCACATAGATCAAAAGAATTATGCAATCACTCCCCGAGTAAAAAATGAACATACTATGGTCCGAGATACATTGTGTAAAACCAAGATCAAGAAGAAAACGAGCAAGACAATAGAACCAAGCACGCGGTGATTGTTTAAGACCATATAGAGCACGGTGTAACTTGCAAACATAATGAGGGTAATCTGGATGGACAAAACCTTTTGGTTGACACATATAAACTGTCTCAGATAACTCACCATGTAAGAATGCATTGGACACATCAAGATGATGCATGAACCAGTTTTGTTGAAGGGTCAAAGATAGGACTAGACGAATTGTGCTAGGCTTGACAATAGGAGAAAATGTCTCAAAATAATCCACTCCAGGCTGCAGCGAAAAACCTTGAGCCACTAACCGAGCTTTATATCTTTCAACAAAGCCATTGGCACAAAACTTAGTTCGAAACACCCATTTATTGCCAACAATATTTACATTTGCAGGCGGAGGAACCAAAGACCAAGTTTTATTTTGAACTAGAGCATCAAATTCGACACTCATGGCATGCTTCCAATAGGGATCTTTAGAAGCTTGAGAAAAGGAGGTAGGTTCAGAAAAAATAGAAGTAGTTGAAGCTATTAAAGAAGGAAAAATATATGGTTTGAGTGAACCAATTTGAGAACGAGAAATCATGGGATGAGAGTTTAGTTTAATGGTGATTGGAGTAGAGTTAGGCACACTAATATTGTCAGATGAAGGTTGAATTGGTGTTGGTTGTGCCTAGGATAAATCAATACAACCTTCAGAAGAAAGATTTAAAGTATCTGCAGGACATTGATTCAAAGGGGAGTGCATAAGGTCTGAGGGAGAAGCTGGAGAAAATAGATTAGAATCTTTAAGGCTAGAATCACGAAATTAGGTGACATTAATATAGAACTCTGAAGACTGCTACTAGGTGCGAGTTGCTGCTTATTTTTAGCGATAGGAGTTTCTAAATTAAAAGATTTAGTATTATGTGCATTGGGCAAACATGAAGAAGGTTGAGCAGGAAGAAGTCCCATTTGGAACAAATTAGGAGAAGGTTCTCTAGAACATGGGAGATGGATTGGAAAATGAGAAGATTTAGAGGAGTTATCTAAAACAATGTCAGATGAGATAGAATTAGGTGTGGTTGTTGGCTAAGTAGGAAAGAAGGTCTGAAATGAAAAAGATTCTTCAACAAAATGAACATGTCGCGAGATGATACCTCTATTTGAATTAGGATCCAAACACTTAAAACCTTTATGTTTATCATATGAACTGAGGAATAAACAAGGCTTGGAACAAGGTTGGAACTTGGAGCAAGGACCAACTGCTACAAAGGGATAACAGAGGTATCTAAATACACGAATAAGATTATAATCTGGCGCACGACCATAAAGTTGTTCAAAGGGAGATAGGAAATGCAGCACCGGAAGAGGAGTAACATTAATCAGGGAGACGGCATACAGACAAGCATCAACCCAAAATTTGAAAGACATAGATGCTTAAAAAATAAGACAGCGTAGGACATTTTCAATTTGTCTATGTTTGCGCTCGGCCCTACCATTTTGAGCAGACGTGTAAGGACAAGAAAAACGATGGACTATACCATTTTGCTTGAAGAATGAACTAAATTTTTTATTAACGTATTCACCACCTCCATTAGACTGGAAATAAGAAATGGAGGTGTGAAAAACATTTTTAACCATGGTATAAAATTCTTTGAATTTCTCAAACGTTTCAGATTTTTTGCACATCAAGTAAACCCAATAGAATTTGGTGTAATCATCAAGGAATAAAATATAATAATGATATCCAGAATTTGAGACAATAGGAGTGTGCCATACATCTGAATGAATTAAAACGAATGGAGAATTTGCATTAGTACTGGATAAAGGAAAAGACATTCGAGTTTGCTTGCCTAAATGAAAAACATTACAAGAATTATTGCTAATAGAAGAAGTACTACTTAGCAATTTTCTAACAACTAAAGAGATAAGAGATTCTCAGATGTTCGAGATGCTGGTGCCAAAGTGAAGTAGGCAGAATTTCAGCAAAGAGACCAAGGCTTGAAGAGCTGGATGGAGTGACACGTAGATGATAGAGGGACCCAGAATTATTACAGTGGAGTAATGTTGTTCCGGTATTCCCGTCCTTGACTAAAAAACTAGAGTCAGTAAAATGAATAAAACAATTATTATCAGCACATAAGCGTTGAATAGAAAGTAGAGTTTTAGTGAGGGATGAGACATATAATACGTTCTTTAAAAGAAGAGGTTTAGAGGTTGTTGAAAGAGTAGAAGATCCAATATATTTAATTGGGAGAAGAGTACCATCTGCAACTATAACTTGAGAAGAACCAGAATAAGGAGTGTGAGAAGTAAGAGTAGAAGGATCAGGAGTCATGTGTTCAGATGCCCCAAAGTCTGGATACCAAAATGTTGGTTGAACCTCCTCCAAATTCATGGAAGCAAATGATTGAGGAATATTGTTAGCCACAAAGGAATGATTGAGCTTGTTTCTACACTCCAACGCAGTATGATTATAGTAAAAAAAATTTGACATTGCTTAACGGGAGAAAAAGGGGATTTACCCAAAATACTAGAACCAGGGGAAGGAGTCCAAGATTGTTATTGGAAACCAGACCATGAAGAGTTCTGGTAACCTCGGCTTCTACCGTGTTAACCCTTATTATTTCTACCACGGCCTCATCCATTGTAGTGACCTTTTACAAATTGATTTCCATTAACAGATGACTGATATGACTGATTTCCATTAACAGATGATGATAAATTAGAAGTGTCCTTGCCTTGAGTGGCCATCAACAAAGAGGTTTGAGAATTTGACTCTTCAGAAGTATTTGCATTAA
>NC_061117.1:273464-275775 GCF_002878395.1 Capsicum annuum | reverse complement strand
AAATGAAGGTGGTTTTTTTGGACCAAATATTCTAATGATTACGATAAATATAATGTAATATTATTCATTGTAAGCTAAATTTGTATAATTTTCTCAGTAAGTCTGATCGTAAATTTCACGTGATCCATCACTAAGATTGATGGATCTTTCGATCCCCTCAAGTAAAGCGGGTCTTGATTAATATCCATTTTTGAAATACTGAGGTGCACTGCAATAGGCTGACGAAAAATGCAAGACCAATGGCAGATCGAGCACATATTGTGTGGGTTCAAGAGAACATATTAAATTACGTACATGCCTGATTTATATATTATGATATATGAATTAAGGGTCGAAAATATATCTATAACCCAATAATTAGTCAAACACACCTAGACAAATGGACAAAAGATTTATGTACAAACACTTTTAGACATATTTGACCTAGGGGTGTCAAACGGGTCGGGCCGTGCCGGGCCAACCCAAAACCGGCCCTTCTATTTTAACCGGGTTGAGGGCCGGTTTTGGCGCTAGACGGGCCAGGCCGGGCCGGGCCCAACAGTAAAAAAATTAAAACCCATCCTAACCCGGCCCACTTAACCCAACCAGGTCTAACCCACCAAAACCCGGTCAAATCCGGTTAAAAACCGGTTAAACCCGTTTATAAAAAAAAAATCCAATATACACTATATACACTACAATTATATAAACTATATACACTCCAATATACACTATATACACTCCAATATACAATATATATTTTTAAAAAAATATATAAACAATTACACATAAATACGTACCATTCAATATTTATGTACGACTTGTCTACTTTAAGTAAAACATATACTACAATATATATATATATATATATATACACACATAGTTATATACTAATTTATAAAACATATACACATGTATACTTTAAATATATACTACTTTAGAAGATATATACATATATATATGCACCATTCAATATATATGTACTACTTTAAATAAAATATATACTACAATATACAAATATATATATACAACAATATGTATATATATAGTTACATACTAATTTATAAAACATATACACTTGTATATGTTAAAGATATACGTCTATAAAAGATATATACACATATATACGCACCATTCGATATATATGTACTACTTTAAATAAAGTATATACTACTATATATATATATATATATATATATATATACATACTTACATACGAATTTATAAAACATATACACTTGTATACGTTAAATATATACTACTTTAGAAGATATATACACATATATACGCACTATTCAATATATATGTACTGCTTTAAATAAAATACATACTACAATATACATATATATATATATATATACAACAATATGTATGTATATATATAGTTGCATACTAATTTATAGAACATATACACTTGTATACGTTAAAGATATACGTCTATAGAACATATATACACATATATACGCACCATTCAATAATATGTACTACTTTAAATATAGTATATACTACAATATATATATATATATATATATATATATACTTATATACTAATTTATAAAACATATACACTTGTATACGTTACAGATATAAGTCTATAGAAGATATAAACACATATATACGCACCATTCAATATATATGTACTACTTTAAATAAAGTATATACAAAATATATATATATATGATAGTTAATTAATAATATATTAAAAGTAAGTTTTTAATTTAAACTAGAAATTCATTTTAAATCATTTTAAATCAATATATAGGTACTACTTTAAATAAAATATATACTACACTATATATGTATATACTATGTACGTACGTATGTATGTATGTATATATATATATATATATATATAGTTATATACTAATTTATAAAATATATACACTTGTATACGTTAAATATATATGTCTATAGAAGATATATACACATATACACGCACCATTCAATATGTATGTACTACTTTAAATAAAATATATACTACAGTATACATATATATGTATTACAATGTACAAATGGTTATATTATACTAATTTATAAAACATATACACTTGTATACGTTAAATATATACATCTATATAAGATATATACGCATATATATGCACTAATCAATGTATATGTACTACTTAAAATAAAATATATACTACAATATACATGGATTACAATACATAGATAGTTATATTATACTAATTTATAAAACATATACACTTGTATACATTAAATATATACATCTATATAAGATATATACACATATATACGCATCATTCAATATATATGTCATACGTTAAATAAAATATATAGTACAATATACATATATATATACTACAATATGTAT
>NC_061117.1:266644-273364 GCF_002878395.1 Capsicum annuum | reverse complement strand
TATACTAATTTATAAAACATATACACATGTATACATTAAATATATACATCTATATAAGATATATACACATATATACGCATCATTCAATATATATGTCATACGTTAAATAAAATATATAGTACAATATACATATATATATACTACAATATGTATATATATATATATATATATACAGTTATGTACTAATTTGTAAAACATATACACTTATATACGTTAAATATATACGTCTAGAGAACATATATACACATATATACACAACATTCAATATATATGTTCTACTTTAAATAAAATATATACTACAATATACATACATACATACATATATATATATATATATATATATATATATATTACAATATGTATATATATAGTTATATACTAATTTGTAAAACATATACATTTGTATACATTAAATATATACATCTGTAGAAGATATATACACATATATACAAACCATTCAATATATATGTACTATTTTAAATAAAATATATAATACAATATACATATATATATATATATACTACAATATGTATATATATAGGTATATACTAATTTGTAAAACATATACACTTGTATATGTTAAATATATACGTCTATAGAAGATATATATACATATATACACTTCTGTAGAAGATATCCAATTTATAAAACATATACACATGTATACGTTAAATATACACTTCTATAGAATATATATGCACAAATATACAAAACATATGCTACTTAATATAATAAATTAATAATATTTGATAGTAAATTAATAATATATTAGATGTAAGTTTTTAATTTAAAGTAGAAAACTAGAAATTCAATTTAAAATTTTAAATCGTTAAAAGAAAAAATATAAAAAGCAAAGACTAAGGAGTGAATGAATTTGGGGAATTTTATTGATTGCAAAATGATCCAAAATTTATAATTTACATGAATGAAAAATCTACAAATTATACATCATTTTTTCCAACTCATTCATGTTAATATTAACGGGAACTTGCATAGGATAGTCGAAGTCAACGGGGACAAAACCATGCATTGAACTTGATTCTGCTGAGTTCTCCCGTGAAGTCATAATTTCTTCAAGTTTCAGCTCGTCGCTCGGCTCCGGTTCCATTCCTGGTTTTCTTCTTTCCGCTCTAATTCAATCTCTGAGGCAAACTAGAACATTCATTTCATTGCTTCCCAATGAGTGCCGGTTGTCTCCACGCTGTTGTCGTCCCTGACTAAAGGCGCTCTCTGATGCAACAGATGACATTGGAACATTCAAGATATCTATAGCTAATCTTGAAAGCGCAGGATATTGTGTTTCATTACTCCTCCACCAATCTAACGTGTTGATCCGTCGTCTGCGATCCTCTGGTGCCGTCCGAAGATAGTATTTCAACTCTTCCCGATAAGTTGATGTGTAAGTTCTCTCATCAACACTGTTCCAAAAATTTAAATCATAAAACAAATCAGAAAAAACACTATGTGCCGACCTTTTAGAAGACGATGGCTCCTCGAGAGGATGAGGAGCGACAGTTGGAGTGATATTTGTAGGTACGACTAAATCAAATAAATCAGCATAGTGATTATATAATTTTTCTATGTAATCCTTTGCATCAGCCGTAGCCATCCACAAATCAGGTTGTACTTGTTCAAAATCATGGTTAGCATTTATTTCTAAGTTAGTATAAATAAGAGTACTAAAGTGGCACATATTATTATATTTCATGCACGGATTTAGCATAGCACCAACCAAGTAAATAGGGGGAATCGGGAAAAAATATTTTTTAAATTTCGTAAATATGGCGCCAACAGCTTCTTTATAACCTTCTTTATTTTTATATATTCTTTGAGCAAACCAGAAATATAGGCTATATATGCCAAAATATTACAAACGGTCGGATAATAAGCATCGAAAAATTCAACCGTAGCTACATAAAATTTTTCTAAAAACTTAACAAGACCATTAATTACAACCCAATCAGAATTATGTAGCATGCAATCAGCAGAATCAGCAAATGAACCGCAATGTTGGTTAAAAGCTAGTGTAATAGGAATTCTATATTTATAACAAGTTTTTAAAAATTCATACGTAGAATTCCATCTAGTATCAATTTCCTCAGGCATCAAAATCGGTGTAAGTCCATTTTCTTGACATTTAACTTTAAATTCTCTAATTCTCGATGTACGATTATTTCCATGAATAAAACCAATGGCAAGACGAATTTTTTCAATATAAAGCTCAAAAATCTGAAGACCATCTTTTACAATTAAATTATATATGACATGCACACTTAATATAAAAAATTTCAGGCAAGGGCGGAGATATAACGTAGATTTTTTTTTTTTTATAGTAGTCTTGTTGTTAGAAGCATTATCAAAAGCAATACATAAAATTTTATTTTCGATACCATAATATCCGGCAATTTTAACAATAGAATCAACAATAAATTGTCCAGTATGTTTACGATCTTCATCATATAAAAAAGGAAGAATATGTTTTTCCATAACGAAATTACTATCCATCCAATGACATGTAACGGTTAAATAATCATTTTTAGTTACAGCACGACCAAGATCAGAAGTTAGGGACAATCTACATTAAATATTTTTTAACAATGTTGATAAATAAAAATAATATTGTGAATGAAGTCTAAAAATATCAGAGCGTCAAGTAGTTCTAGGAATACCGTTAAAGATAGGATTATAAATTGCTTGTATATAACGAATAAAGGCATCAGAAGAAGAAAAATTAAAAGGCAAACAACCCACAGCTACCATTTTAGCTATTTCTTCCCGGTCCCTCAATTTATTATACTTCTTCGCTACTTGACCGGTTGTTGGGTCCATTCTAGTTTGCGTTGGCCCACCAACATCCCCACCACCTTGTGTGATATTTAACTCTCTTTTGTGATCTTCAGCTATATGTCTCATGAACGTACCTGTACCCCCTTGCTTGCCTCCACTTCTATGCTTATATATTTGTTGACAAATATTGCATTCCACCTCAATATCTGATATACGTTCAAAAAATTGCCATGCAACACTAGTTCTTTTACGAGGTCTTGGGGCACTGGGAGGATGGGGAGGGAGATTAACCGATTTAGATCTAACGTTAGCATCTCCTACTGCGGGTGTCTCAGCAATATTTTCATTATCTTCGTCTAAATTAACCGCATCTACTTCATTTTCTTCTTCTATACCGTAATTTTCCTGAGCTTCTACATAATCCATATCGTGAGCACCCACACCTATTTCTTCCTCAAAAGGTTTACCAAGCGGTACCGGAGGCGAAGGCACATGGGTATATCTACTACTTGAAGTACCTCTACCGCTAGTAATTCGCTTTTTACTACCACTACCGCTTCCGGGACAAAAATTTTTAACACCTTTAGTAGCGAGGTTTCTTAATTTATCCATAATATAAATTAGATTAAACTAAAAATATTCAAAATACACAAATATAATAAAATTAATTATTAAACAATTAATACAATAAATAAAAATTAAATGTAAGAGATGGAACGACAATACCAAATTTTGGAAGTATCCGAAGGTTGCAACTTTAGAAACTTCCTCTCGTACTTTGTAAACGAAAAATTAAAAAATTAAAGTGAACACTTTAAGAAATTAAATAAATTGAATATTTGAGAATTGAGAATTGAGATTTGAGAGAGAATGAGATTTGAGAGAGTGAAAAATTGTGTGAAAAATGATTTGAAGTTGTTGGGTATTTATAAAAAAAAAATTGGGATTAAAAGATATTTTTTAAAGTTAAATTTTTTTTTTAATAAATGGGCCCAAACTAGCCTTTTGGACCCAAAAACGGCTATATAGTCGTTGGGCCAACTGCTAGTTTGGCCCAAAATTCTTATTTTTTTTATTTTTTTTTTTAAAAAGAAAAGGTATCCGGGGAGGACCGGGCCGGTTAACCGGCGGGCCTGGACCAGGCTCAGTCCGAACCGGATTAGCCAGGCCCATTTTAAAAAAATAGTCGATCCGGGACCTAGAACCCTAAAGCCCTAAGCTTATTGGGCCGGGTTAGTAACAAGGGCCGGATCGGGCCGGATCAGGCCGAACCACTTGACACCCTTATATTTGACCAATAGATAAGATATATCTTAAGTGGAGAGCTTTCATTAAATGGCCTTGTGAATATGGATTAATCATGTCGATAGATTTCGAATATCATATGATTATATGTACCAATAAAAGGAAAAACGTAGAACAATAATAATTTATTAAACAACACACATATATAGGTTACAATCATTAAAAATATTATTTCAATGAACATATAGTAAAAGAGACAAGATGTATGTGTACTTCTTGGCATGCATAGAACTTATTTTTTATTCCAATTTCTTATTTGACGATTTTGCATCAAATGAAGCCTTGAACTTTAGACCCTGCAAATCACGATTCAAAATTAGAAAAATAGTTAATTTTTCCCCAAAAAAATAATTAAGAAATCCCGAAGATTTTGGCATAGAGCATTTTCCCCTTAATGGGCTCAACCAGCACGAATCTGAATTATTCAAGACTCTAAGCACAAGTAGAGTCAGAATTTGCAATTATGTGTTTGGAATTCTAGTCCTTTAATGTTATATGTTTCTAAATTAATAAGTTATACATATGTAATGAATTTTTTTAATGCAAATACAAATTTGAACCAAAGCTGCTTTCTTTAACCAAACTCGTAACATACACAGTAGCTCTACCCCATTCTTAAACAGGAACGGTGCTAGAGACCAAGGTACGGGTATGGTCGACTCTAAATAACCTTGGTTAAAACAACGTATTTATCATAAAAAAAATCATTTAATATGTATAAATTAGTAATTTAGAACTCTAACAATTTAAAAGGGCTAGAGTTCTGAATTCATATAAGCTTTGAATTTTGACTCTGCCCTTGACCCTAAATCGAGTACCGAACACCAAGTGAAAAACCTAATACAATAACAACATACCCAGTATATTCTCACCTTGTGGGTTTAGGGAGGGTAAAGTGTACGCAGACCATACCATTACCTCAGGTGAAGTAGAGAGGTTGTTTCCGATAGACCCCCGGCTCAAGACAGATAACAAATTTGCAAAATTCCCTTAACCCAATCATAATCAAAGATTACTTAATTTCAACTTACTGATTGAAATTGATCTTGACTTTTCCAGCATCAAGATTTGCAATTTGTGAAAATGCTTCTTGAGAAAGATCAATTGTTCCTCTACATCCAGGAGGACAATAATCAACAACTTTAACAACAACACTTTTTCCAGTACAAGGTCTTAGAACACCTTAATTAGTAGGACCAGTACAAGTTACTCTATACATTCTACCACATGCTGCCCTATTTCCCCATATTGTATCACTTGCTGCAGCTATCATTACTCCATTGTCTTGATATCCATAACATGATGAGGCTGCAACGCAAAGAATTTAGCTACTAACTTCATCGTTAACCTGTTGCTAAATAATCAGAGTCAGTCTTGAAGTAACTGGTAATAAAGTTGTTGTCATGTGATCAGGAGGTCACGGGTACAAGCCCTAGAAACAGCCTCTAGACCCTTGTGGTTCGACCCTTCCATGGATCCCACACATAGCGAAAACTTTAGCGCACGAGGTTGTCCCGGATAAGTAACAATCTTTTGTTGTCTAGCAAAAGATGTTGTTTGTAGCTAATTTTGATTTTCTTTTTGTGCAATGTCTATTAATAATAGGTGAGATAAAAATTTTCAAGTACTTATTCACTTTTCCTACAACTATTATTGTTTAGCAAAAGATGTTTTTTGTCAAAATTAAGTAAAGACAGATTAATTTGAATTTAACAACTTTTATTCAATGTCCACTTGCATTGATATTTTTCATGTATTATTAATTGTTCACTTTTTCTATCGCTATTATTGTTTAAAGATGTTTGTAGATCGAGAAATCCTTGAATTTAACATCTTTCATTCAATACACATTTGAATTTATGTTTGCCTAATTGCCCCCTTATTAATTCACCAAGTTCATTAGGTAATTAGGACAACATAAACTTCAGTTGTGCACTAAATAAAAGTCGTCAAGTTCAGAAGGATCCCGATATATAGTGTCTTAAGTAAATGAAGTAAAAATTCACACTGAAAATAATCATAATACTTAGATAATAAACGAGTATGTATACAGAAGATACATATCATTTAAACTTATTATAAATTTTGGTATAAACATTCAATAAAAATAAAATTTTACCACAATATAGATTTTATTATAAGAATTTATTATACTGACGATACATATAATCTAGTTTGATTAGCGATTAGATATACTCACGAACATATGGAGCAGTGTAATATGTGGCTGTCCCCTCATCTGCAAATGCCACTGAGTTAATACAAAAATATATGCCAACTACAAGCAAAATAAAATTTTGTGCTCCCATTTTTATTTTTTTATTATGTTTTGTGATTTTTTTTTTTAGCTTATGGTGAATATTGAAGGCATATTTTCCCACTATTTATAGATAGAAAAATCACTCAAAACTCATGGTTACTATTCCAAGTCAATTTCTTGAGTTGCTAGCTATATAGTCAGTACAAGGTATATAGCAGCCCATGTGATTAATTGATTGGTAATTAGTTAATTGTTGGAGGGTAAAATGGTCAAAACATATTAATTGCATAGGATATTTTTTATCTAATTAATAAATGTATGATATGTGTTACGAGATCATCTATAGTTAATCAATACTCTCTCCCTTC
>NC_061117.1:257122-263644 GCF_002878395.1 Capsicum annuum | reverse complement strand
CTATGTGTTATATAGCACGGTATTGGGGGTGTGCCCGGGTCCCGAGCATGATTTGAGCCAAAATTCAACCGACGGATCCCAGGTAGGTTGAAGAGTGAGGTAGTACAGGCTGGTGGGTTTGGCAGGGCCGTTTGGGTGGTCAAACGGGCAAAATGGCAAGAACACGCCATTTTCGGGCCAATTCAATGGGTGTTAATCCATGGTTCTTGGGGTGAAACCGGTTTGGGCCAAAAATTGATCGACGGCCCCCCAACCTTATTTGGAGCAGGTGAGGATGGCCCCGCAAGGTCGAAGGGTGGGCCCAGGCCTCGATCCAATTTTGGAAAAAAATTATCGGACTATCCCGCGGCGGCCTATTAAGTGGATCTGATTGTTTTGGTGAAGCTGATGGAGCCATTTTCGTTAGATAAACTTTTCGAACACCATTTTATATCCTCAACTTAGTGCTTGAGCGGTAACTTAGTGAAACTTATGTAAGAACTTTACAAGCACAAGCATGAAATAAGGAGTTTGATTATTTTCAATTTATCTTAGTTTGGAAAGAATTTTGTAACATGGTGGAAACTGAAAACAAACAAAGCGAGGAGAATTGTTCCTCATTAGGATTTTCATATTTTTGTTTCTAAAGAGGCTTGAATACCTCACATCTGTTGAACTATGCCTGTCAAGTGGGCCGGGTCGGGCCAACCCGGAACTGGCCCTACAAAATTAACTGGGTTTGTGGGCTGGGCCGGGTTCGGGTTGGGGATTAAGTGGGTCGGGTCAGGTCGGGCTCAACAGTAAAAATTTTAAAAACCACCCTAACCCGGCCCACTTAACCCAACCCAATCAAACCCGGTTAAAAATCCGGTCAAACCCGGTCAAAAATTAAAAAACAAAACTTTTTTTCAATATACACAATATATACCCACCTATATACACTTTAAATACGTTAAACAATATATATACACTATATATATAGTATATACTACATTAGGATTTAAAAAATATATACACATATACACAATTACATATATATATGCACCATTCAATATATATGACTATACGTACTACTTTAAATAAAACATATACTACAATATATATAAGTATATATATATTATAGAGTTATATACTAATTTATAAAATACATACACATGTATACATTAAATATACACTTCTATAGAAGATATATACACAAATATACGCACCATTCAATATATATGTACTAGTTTAAGTAAAACATATACTACAATTTTTGTATATACTACAATATATATAATTATATACTAATTTACAAAACATATACACATGTATACATTAAATATACACATCTATAGAAGATATATACACAAATATACGCACCATTCAATGTATATGTACTATTTTATGTAAAACATGTACTACAATATACGTATATACTACAATATATATAGTTATATACTAATTTATATAACATATACACATGTATACATTAAATATATACGTCTATAAAAGATATATACACATATATACTACAATATATATAGTTATATACTAATTTATAAAATATACACACATTTATACATTAAATATACACGTCTATAGAAGATATATACACAAACATACGCACAATTCAATATATATTTACTAGTTTAAGTAAAACATATACTACAATATATATATAGTTATATACTAATTTATAAAACATATACACATGTATACGTTAAATATACACGTCAATAGAAGATATATACACAAATATATGCACCATTCAATATGTATGTACTACTTTAAGTAAAAATTATACTAAAATATATGTATATACTACAATATATATAGAGTTATATACTAATTTATAAAACATATACACATGTATACATTAAATATACACATCTATGGAAGATATATACACAAATATACAAAACATATGCTACTTAATATAATAAATTATTAATAATACTTGGTAGTAAATTAATAATATATTAGACGTAAATTTTAAATTTAAACTAGAAATTCAATTTCAATCATTAAATGAAAAAAATTATAAAGTAAGGATTAAGGAGGAGTGTATGAATGTTGAATTTTATTGATTGCGATTTGCGAAATGATCCAAAATTTATAATTTACATGAGTGAAAAATCTACAAATTATGCATCATTTTTTCTAACTCAATCATATTAATATTAACGGGAACTTGCATAGGATAGTCAAAGTCAACAAGGGTAAAACCATGCATTGGACTTGATTCTGCTAGTTCTCCTGTGAAGACATAATTTCTTCAAGTTTCAGCTCGTCGTTCGGCTCCGGTTCCATTCCTTGGTTTCTTCTTTCCGCTCTGATCCAATCTCTGAGGCAAACTAGAACATTCATTGCATTGCTTCACAATGAGTGTCGGTTGTCTCCAAGTTGTTGTCGTCCCTGACTAAAGGCGCTCTCTGATGCAATGGTTGACATTGAAACATTCAAGATGTCTCTAGCTAATCTTGAAAGTACGGGATACTATGTTTCATTACTCCTCCACCAATCCAACGTGTTGATCCGTTGTCTGCGATCCTCTAGCGGCGACCGAAGATAATATTTCAGCTCTTCCCGATAAGTTGAGGTGTAAGTTCTCTCATCAACACTGTTCCAACAAGGTAAATCATAAAAGGAATCAGAAAAACCACTATGTGGCGGCCTTTTAGAAGATGATGGCTACTCGAGAGGGTGATGGCTACACTGAACCGCAATGTTGGTTACACTGAACCGTAATGTTGGTTAAAAGCTAGTGTAATAGAAGTCGTGAGAATTAATGACACCTAATAATTTTTTCCTTAATTTTAGAATTCTAAATCAACTAAATTTGATTTAAAAAAAGATTTAAAAAATTTAGAAATAAATGTAAAAGCGTTAAAATAAGAAAAAATTAAGAAGTCCCAAATTTTTAAAAGTTTTAAGCGCGTAATAAGAATGTAATCAAAACGTAAAAGTGATGATGTAAAATATATATGTGCTTAAACTAAAAAATATGTTTATGTTTACATTATTTTATTAAAGTGTGAAAAATCTTTGAGAAATGATTTAAACTTTTACAATTCATTAAAAATTTCCACAATAGATAAAATTATTCAATTTTAAATAATCAACGTTACACATGCGAGGCACGTGCGGCTAAACTAGTATTAGTAAAGTTATGTCTTTGTTATTTCAATTCCTACAAATTTTCACAAATTATAGAGTAGGTAACTAGGGTTAATAAGAATGTTCTGTTTTTTTTTTTTAACTTGAATGTTTAAAACGTGTCTATTGAATTTGAATCATTAATAGGTTGTACCTTTAGGACCATTTACATGTGATTTTAGTGATTTTGCATCAAATAATGTTGTTCTGTTTTTTTTTTTAACTTGAATGTTTAAAACGTGTCTATTGAATTTGAATCATTAATAGGTTGTACCTTTAGGACCATTTACATGTGATTTTAGTGATTTTGCATCAAATAATGTTGTAAATTTACTATCAACATGGGTTGTAGTGCAGCGGATGGAGCTTCTCCACCCTTAGCCAGAGGTTGACAGTTAAACCCTGATCATGCAGAAAACTCTGTTGGGAGCACTACCCCCGAATGGGGCCCTACCCGGCGCGAATCCGGATTAATCGAGCTCTAATGCTGGTACCGGACACCGAATAGAAAAAAAAATGTGATTCTAGTGATTTTACATCAAATAATGTTGTAAATTTACTTACAACCATTGCTTCACATATTTATTGGCCCTACTAACTTTTATCTTTTTTGGTTTTAATCTTATTTCAGTGCCTATAAATTCCTCCATTTTTCTAGTGTTCATTCACAACTCAAAATTGCAATCTTTCTTATTATTAAAAAAAATATTTGCAATCTTTTTTAGTCATTCAAAGTGACTATGGCTCGTTCCATTTACTTCATGGCATTTCTTTTCTTGGCAATGACACTCTTTGTTGCCTATGGTTTGTATCATTTTTATTCAAAATATATAATTTGTAGTACTACTCTAAAGACACAAAGACTTAAAATAGTGTTCGCATTAACCATTTCTGTTGATTCTTTCAAAGAATTTGTTTGTTTGATAAAATTTTTCAAGTATGTGGTCCTCTTTTATGGACTTATAGTCTAGTGGCTAATTAATCTTGATAAAACTTTAAGTAATACTTTTGTGGGAACAATGAGTTGATTCACACTTTAAAGTTGTTTGTATATATTTGGTTTGGTTACGTGTCTTTCTTTTCTAACATTTGTAACAACTTATGAATTATTGTAGGGGTGCAAGGTTAGAACATTTGCAAAACAAAAAGCAAATATTTCGAAGGATTATGTTGGGTCGACTCTTCATGTAGAAAAGTTTGTATCGAGAAGGATAAATTTGAAGATGGCCATTGTAGCAAACTCCTAAGGAACTGCCTATGCACTAAGATATGTCCATTTGACGATATTCCTAATGATGCTGGAACTATTTTGGTTCAGGATGCTAAAACTCTCGAAGCCCAGTAATTTAAAAAGTAGAGCAGTGAGATATATGTTAGATATGTTAGAATTTATCTATGTTTATTGAATTAATTATGAGAAGACCATTTAAAAATAGAGAAACTTTTAGAAAAATTAAAGATTCTTTAATTAGTAATTATTCAGAATATACAAGTCTAAATAAAACAAAAGAAAACCCACAAAGATTAGCCTACCTAATTACCTTAATATCTAGTATTGAAGCAAAATTAATAATCCATTTAAAATCTAGAAGAATGAAACACATACCACCTAATTATGATAAAATTAGATTTAGATATCCACTAAGATATTATAAATATGGTTTAAATGAATAAAGTGCAGAAATACAAAGAATTAAAACAAATTATTTCTGAAAAACGTAAAGAATTAAAAATAAGAATAGAAAGATTACATTATAATATATTTGCCGGAGTTAGTGAAAATTCAATAAATACACAAAAAGATGAAATATCAAAATTAAAATCACAAATAGACAGTTTAGAATATATATATCAACATGAACTATTCACAATAAAATGAACAAAGAAGAATTTATAATAGATGAAAAAATATATGAAAATCATGAAGGATTAAAAATAAAAATAGTATTTTCTAATCTAGGAAGAAGATATAAGAAAATAGGTGAACATTTATATCTAATGTTAGAAAAAGAAGAATTAAAATTAGAAGATAAATTGACAGCAATGGTAAGAATAGAAAGAGAAAATGAAGAAATAGATAGGAAAAAGGAAATAGAAAAAATAAAACAACAAACTACGGAAGAAATACGAAAAATAGAAGAAACTAAAAATAGTAGGATTGCTGAATTAGAAAAAGAACTACAAATGTTCAAAGACCTGTATGAACAAAGACAAAAGGAAAAAGAAGAAAAAGATAGAAAACAAAAATTACTAAACGAGATAAATCAATTTAAGAAAAAATTGGAAATAAAAAACAAAGAATTAGAAATAAATAATATAGATATTGAAGAGACAGATAGTTATGATTCAGAAGATAGTGAAACATATATAGAAATATTAACAAATACGAAAAATTTAGAAATCAATGAAAAACAAGAAGTAATTAATGAAGGAAACTTGGAAAGTACCAACACAGAAATAAATACTCTTGATAAAAAAGAAGACAAAAATATAATACCTAAAACAACAGAAATAAGAAAACCTATATATTATAAGAGCAAGTTTAAAAAATATAATAAATATGACAAATGGACACCAAAACAAATAGTTAATAAAAATTATAACTTTTTAGACCTAGACTGTGTAATAGATACAGAAAAAACAATACAATTATGGATAGGATATATGACAAAACAATTATTAGATAATAATATAAACATAACAGATGCACCAGAATACATAGAAAGAACACTAATAGGATCAGTAAAATTATGGTTTTCAAATTTAACTGAAAATAGCAAGAAAGTATTAAGAACTAATAAACCTATAGAAGGAACATCATCAACAACAACTAAACTAACACCTATAGAATTATTAAAAAAATACGAAACAGCTATAAAAGATGAATTTGGTAGTATGACAACAATAGAAGAAGAACAAGATGAAGAAAAAGATACAAATAGGAATTTAATGTTAAAATTAGCAATATGTAATATGTGTTATATAGATGAATATACTTGCGCATTTAAAGAATATTATTATAAAGGAGCATATAGTATAGAAGAAAGTAAAGAAATAAGAAAATTATATTTTAATAAATTACCCTACCATTTAGTTCAAAGATAATAAAAAGTTGGGAAGAAGCAAAAATAGTAGATACGTTAGGAGCAAGAATAAAATTTTTACAACAGTGGTATATAAACTTATGTGAAAAATATAGAGAAGAATTAAAAATGGAAAAAACATTAATAAAAAATTTAGCATGTTGCAAAAATAAAATAGCACCCCAATTTGGATGTGAAGAAAGATATTATAAGAAAAGAAAAAGACATAAGAAATATAAGAAATATAAAAAATCAAAATATAAATATAAGAAACCGAGAAAAAGATATTATGTAAAAAATTATAACTACAAAAGACCATATA
>NC_061117.1:124309-257022 GCF_002878395.1 Capsicum annuum | reverse complement strand
TCATAGACCTAACGGTCCATTGGGTCGGTCGTCACACTGTAATACCCCATAAAGTTTCTTTGTCATTAGAACCTTGAAGCTAAGTCAAGAAGAGCTGAACACTTAGAATTTTTACTAAGTGTTCAAACACTTAGTCTAGTTTTGAACCTTCAATCTTCGATGAATTATTTTGCGACCTTTCCGACCTATGTTTCTTAATTTTTTTTATTGCATTGCTATAGGGCAAGGTTGTAGTACATTTCGAGTAAGTTTCAGAAGTTTTAGACGAGCTTAAGGGCTTATTGGGGTTGTAGAAACAGTAGCTCAGGGCGATAGGCCCTCGTCGCCCTGGGTATTGCCCTGCACTAAGCGGGGAGACGCCTTGCAAGCCCAGCAAACTAAGAAGGGTGACGCCTTGCTTAGACCGGTGGACTAGGCAGGCCGACACCTTCGCTATCGTGCCCGGCCAATTTTCAGCTTCCTATTCCATCTTATTAAGGGAAAATGTGGTAATTTCTACCCCTCTATCCTCTCTAACACTGGATTAAATCCCTAAGACACTAAAATAAGCTCATATTCTGTCAAAATCACCAAGAACATCCATTAGGTCTTCAACATAAAAACCCAAATATCTAAAGATTCAACTGTGAGAATACAATAATTCTTTCATATTTGAATTCCCCGTTCAGAGGGCACCCAATAGTTCATGAATAGTATTCCGAGATTTTAGATGTTCATCCAAAAGCTCCAAGTTTAAGGTATGTGAGTTATGAACAAGAACACCCTTTCGTTCTCTTTTAAATTTTCTTAAAGTTTTCCGTATTTTCAAGTTGAGTTATGCTTAAATTGCTATATTTCAAGTTTATGGAATTATGACCTTGTTAAGTTTTGAATTTCATGAATATATTGTTTAGTTATGGTTCAAGTTAGGGGTTCATGTTATAAATTGTATATTTCTACATTGGTATCATGTTTTCAAGAATTCCCAAGATTATTGTCAAAAAGTGAACTTTGTTGCTAAATGATGACTCTTTGAAGATGAACTAGCTATTATTTATAGTATTTCAACAAGTGTACTTGAATTTCCATTTTATTCAGTTTTAAATGTTACTTATGTTAAACCTATAAAGATTTCAAGAAAATAAAGTGAGTTTTGATCCTAAGATAAGAAAGAAATCCATGTTCTTGAGTTTGAAGTAAAGGGGATGCATTTTGGCTCCCATCTCTTAGTGTTGAAATGTTTTAAGGTGGATTTTTCTTAAGTTCTGAGCTAAGTAAGATAGTAGTATTTAGCACCGAGTAGGCTTGATTCCGACATCTCATGCCCCAGAACTACGTGCCCCTGTAGGTTCTTAATATACCCCAAGTGGGTTAAGATAGTGATTACTAAAAGTTAAGGTTCTATCCGATGGCAAGGGTAGAATAGCTCTCCCCAACGTGGGTAAGACATTGGACTCCATGTAGCTCACATGGTTTATGTCGGTTAGAAGAAACTCCCAAGTTTCAAAGAATTCCGACTCTTAAAGTTATAAAGTTTGGAAGTACTTAAGTGTTCTATTTTCTCTAAGAACAAAGGTTTGATGATTCCTGAGATTTATGTCACATATCTATTGCCTTTTTTATTTATGAGGATTTCATTCAAGCTATGTAAGTTATCTACTATGGCATGTATGTTTTATATAAAGACTAATGATATTGATTTTTTTAATTGTACAAGCCCCCCATACACTCAGTACATTCCCAAAGTACTGACCTACAAACATGTCTGTGTGCTCTATTTTTCTCATAATGTAGGATCAGCTGCACAATATCAGCCTCATCAGTAATCTTCCGAGCACTCCTATCTACATATCAGCAGTGGTGAGTCCTCATGATTCGAGGACCATTTGTTTCCAGACATTCAGTTATTCCGTAGTGGTTTATTTCTTATCAGTTGAATATGAATCAGTTGGGGGACCTGTCCCAATGGCTTTCTAGTTTGGAGTAGTAGAGGTTTGTCAGACTAGTCATCAGCTTGTGAGTATTTTGAGTTTTCTTTTAGTATTTATAACCGTTCAGATAAAGTATTTTATTTATATTTCTTATCATTTGGTATAATAGTGTTAGAGTTCATGCATTCTATCTCTAAGTAAGCTAATACATGTAGTAGTAGGCTCAAAGGGTTAGCTTGGGGCTACTCATAGCCTTAAGCACTGTGTGACATCTCGGGACCCGATTTTGGGGCATTACAAACTTGGTATCAGAGCCTAAGGTTTAAGGAGTCATAGGGAGTCTGACAAAACGCGTTAAGTTGAGTCTTGATCATCGGTGTTTAGCGTGCCACATCTTTGACTATAACACCCCGTACTTTTGGGCTAGATTTCAAACCATCGTTCCTAGTCGTATAGATCCAAACTAAGAAATTCCTTGTTAATATATGTGTGGTGATAAGTCCTAAAGTGTAGGAATACCTTTGAGTATGATTTGAGGTCACAAAAATCCCCTAACTCTAAGACGAATTGAAAACATTTCTATCGATTAAGTTTTAGAGGATGTTTCAACATGAGTCAACTTCCAGTGACCTTAAATCCCAATATATATATATATATATATATATATATATATATATATATTTATATAGAATTATAGGAGAAACTATATATCAAATGAGAGGGCTTCAAATTATCTTTTCAACGATACCTATTTTACCAAATCCAACACCCGAGCAAGAAGTTATGGCTTTACAAAATGGAGTACATCACCTAGCATAAGGTGTGCAACGCACAACCTAACTTATGATATAAGGTGTGCGATTCATACCCTAATGTGTGTGATAAAGTGTGATCCGCATAACCTATCTAATGCGATAAGGTGCGTGCTACATACATTATGACCCAAGTGACTTAAACACTCCATTTTTAGGGGAAAATGGTCATTTTCCCACCCCCTATATAAGACAAAAACACCAAAATATACTCCAAAAACACCAAAATATACTTCTTCTTCCAATTTTCTCTCAATAAAAACACCCCTTAGTTCCAAACAAAAAAACCAAGATCCCTCAAGATTCAACCGTGAGTTTTCAAAATTGATTGAAGATTTGGAATCCCCAAAACATAGGGCTTCAAGAATCATCCTTTATTCTCCGTAATAGAGGTACGTGGGGTTTATCCTAAAACTACATGGGCTGGTTGAAATATCCAAGTATGATTTAAAGATCTATCAAGCATGAATTTAGAAAAGGGTTTTGAAATCCATGATTTTATTATGCATTATGAATGTTAATGATATTGTTTTGGTCTTTAGGCCTTTCCCCAAATTGATTTAAAGAGATATATGTATAGATGTATGTGTTTTGATGTTGATGATTGAATTGAGAGCATGATTCATGTAAAATCCCTCTGTGGTTATGATTTTTCCTTTACTTATGACATGCTATGGATTGTTCCAAATGTGTTTTGAAAAGCTTGATATGAAAGGTCTTGAATAACGTTATGTTCGGATAATGATTTTGATTTCAAAATAGAGAGGGTATTTTATGTTAATAAATGTGAAAATATTCATATAATGAAAGAGTGCATGAATTTGCCTAAAGCACATGACCACCATATATTTGAAGAATTCTTACATAGTTTTGACTTATGTTTTGGAACATGAAATCTCTT
This sequence comes from Capsicum annuum, assembly GCF_002878395.1. Lineage (NCBI taxonomy): Eukaryota > Viridiplantae > Streptophyta > Magnoliopsida > Solanales > Solanaceae > Capsicum > Capsicum annuum. Next base: position 253,399 of record NC_061117.1, on the reverse strand, counting down.
AAACTATTTTCATGTTTGGGTGGTCTGAATTGAGTTTTCATGAAATAATTATGCATGATGCATTGTGGCTCAGAAATAGGACTTGCAAGTCTTGGTGTGATAACACCAATTCAGATAAAGCCATAGTAATTCAGAACAGAATAGAATGCATGTTTGAAATCAGATTTTTCAGATGTTGAAACTAAAATAATGCATGATTCATAACAGGATAAAATTGGGCATAAAGAGAGCTTAGGTGGTTGCCCAAAGAGGGTATGAGTTTAGACAACTCACTGCCAAAAAACCGTGATTTGCCGATCCGGGTATATTATTATACACTGGCCTAGTGCAGTATGGCATATCAGACTCAGAAACTCCAACCCTTGTAGCAAACTTGGGATGGGGGCTTCCCCACTGAGTCAATGGTAGATTCCATACAGCCCATGGAATATAAAAATTGTAGGGGAGTGCCACCTAACTCAGAAGTAATACAAAGATCAGAAAAACTGCATTGACAGAAAGGTTTTATGATTATCAAAAATGCCTATGTGTTTTGAATTTGTATCTTTCATGATATTTTATGACTTGTTCTTAACTATTTTATTTATATAAAAGCTTTATTTTGTATTTTCTCTGCATACCAGTACATCTATATTGACCCTCCCCCCTCCCCAACCTCTCAAATTTTGAGGCTCAGTCTAGGGGTCTAAATAAGCAGTAGATAATTCAGACAGCAAATCAGATTTTGCAGTGGTGAGCCTTATTTATTCCAGAAGGCTTGTCCTTTTAGATTATGTCATTTATTATAGTTTTGGTCTATTAGGGGTCGTGTCCCAGTTTTCAGATAGTAGTCAGATTTTTATGTAGTACAAATTTCGTAGATTATTTCAGACGATGTTTAGTTGATATTGGATTCTCTTCCTTATTGTTAAACTAAATCTAGATTATGACCATGTTTCCGTAGCAGATTTTATTTCTACATTTCCTATTTATATATATGAATGGTGTTTATGGTTACAAGTTAGAAGGGCTCTCGGGCCTTTATGGTTTAGGATGCTCATCACAACCATGGCCTCAGTTCGAGATGTGACAATGACCAAGAGGCTATGAAACATGTTAGGAACAATTCATTTCTTTTTTCTGAGTCCATCATTCTTAAAGTTATCTCTCTGAGTTATTAATTCATGGTCTCTTATTTCAGAATATGCCTCATCGCCGAGCTTGAAGAAATAACAATGATCAACAACCTCAGCCCGCTTATCCTCTGATGAAAATGTATCCCATGCCAAATTTTGGGAAGCTTTCCAGGCTCTAGCCCAAGCTTTCACTGTCCAGGCCAATCAAGCCGCAGCTCTATAGCAATAGGGAGGTGACTTAGCTGCTGCCAAAATTCGTGACTTTATGCGGATGAGTCCACCAAATTTTTATGGGTCAAAGGTAGGAGAAAACCCGTAGTTATACCTTGGGGAGATAAGTAAGATCACACAGGTAATGCATATGTTGGAAGAAGAGAGTATGGAGTTAGCATCTTACAAACTGAAGGACATTGCGTATTGTTTCTTGGAGGAAGGGTAAAGGGGAGGATGATGCTTCCAAGATGCATTCTTGGATAGGTTTTTTACTTTAGAATTTAGGGAGGTGAATATTAAAGAGTTTATGAACTTGAGGTAGGGCTCTATGACTATTAGGGAGTACTGTTTAAAGTTCAAGCAGCTATCCAAATATGCGCCCGACTTAATCTTCAATGCCCAAACTAGTATGAGAAAGTTTGTGACAGGTGTGTCTGGCCTGGTACTAAAAGAGTGTAGGACTGCTATGTTGACCAAGGAGATGGAGTTTTCTAGGCTATTGATCTATGCAAAACAAATAGAGGAGGATAAGATTAGGGAAAGAGATAGAGCGAGAGGTAACAAGAGGGCCAGATCTAAGAAGCATGAGTATAGTCAGGCTAGATCTTAGAGAGATAATCGCCCTCAGTTCCAGAGTCTTTCTTCCATTCCAGCACCTTCATCCGCTTGTGCCCCAGGGCCTAGAGGTAGGCAAGAGTAAGGAAATTGGACTTCTATGTCCAAGCCTCAGCAGAGTGTGAGTAGCAGGCCAAACTTCCCTCCTTGTGCCAAGTGTGGCAGGACCCATCCAGGTGAGTAGCTGTTTTGGTTGAGGCAAGATAGGCCAGAGGCTTAGAGAGTGTCCTCATGCTAGAAAGGGAAGCAAATATACCCAACCCCATACTTAATCCACTAGTTCACCAGATCCCGTAGCCCATCCAGCTCCTCCACAGGGCGCTTCTTCTAGCAATGATGGTGGTCAGCGCCAAAATAGATTCTATGACCTAACTTCCCATCATGAGAAGGAGGATTCTCCTGACTTTGTTACTGGTATGCTCCATATATTTTACTTTGATGTTTATGTGTTATTGGACCCCAGGTCAAGTTTTTCTTATATGACCCCACTTGTTGCTGTGAATTTTGAAAAGAGTCCCAAAAGTATTTCTAAACCTATTCTTGTTTCTACTCCAGTAGGGGAATCTGTTCTTACTAAGCAAGTACACAAGAATTATCATGTTACGATCTTTCATAGAATCATGCTTGTTGACCTGATAAAGTTAGAGATGGTTGATTTTGATGTTATTCTAGGTGTGGACTGGCTTCACTCGTGCCATGCGTCTATAGATTTTTGTACTCATGTAGTCAAGTTTCAGTTTCCTGATGAACCAGTTTTCGAGTGGACAGGGAGTTCAGTACCTCCCAAGAGTCATTTTATTTCTTATCTCAAAGATAGAAAACTTATATCCAAGGTTGTTTTATCACTTAGTTAGAGTTAAGGACACTAATTCTGAGACCCCAACTACTCAGTCTGTTAGAACTATCAATGAGTTTCTTGATATCTTTATAGAAGATCTCCCAGGGGTACCTCCCGATAGAGAGATAGAATTCGGGATTGATCTTCTACCCGAGACTCAGCCCATTTTCTTTCTTCCTTACCATATGGCACCCACAGAGCTTAAGAAGTTGAAAGAACAACTCAAAGATCTCCTAGACAAAGGTTTCATAAGGCCCAGAGTATCTCCTTGAGGCGTACCTGTTTTGTTCGTACAAAAGAAGGATGGTTCTTTGCGTATGTGCATCATCTTAATAAAGCCACTATTAAAAATAAGTATCCCCTTTCAAGAATATATGATTTATTTAACCAGTTTCAAGGTGCAAGTTATTTTCCAAGATAGACCTTAGATTCGGCTATCACCAACTCAAAGTAAGGGAGTGTGACATCCCAAAAACAGCCTTCCGAACTTGCTATGGTCACTTTGAGTTTCTTGTTATGTCTTTTATGCTAACTAACACGCCATCAACTTTCATGGTCCTCATGAATTGGGTGTTCAAGCAATATCTTGATATGTTTGTTATTGTGTTTATCAACAACATCCTTGTGTATTCTCAAAGTAAGGGTGACCATGCAGACCATCTTAGAATCGTCTTGCAAACTCTTAGAGATCATAAGTTGTTCGCCAAATTCAGTAAGTGTGAGTTTTGGCTTAGGTCTGTAGCGTTTCTGGTTCATATTATCTCAGCTGAAGGTATTACAGTGGATCCCCAAAAGATAAAAACTATAAGAAATTGGCCTAGACTTATCTCTCCATCTAATATTAGGAGTTTCTTGGGTCTAGCTGGCTATTATCGACATTTCATTGAAGGGTTCTCCTCTATCGCGTCTCCTATGAACCGATTGACCCAAAAGAAAGTCAAGTTCCTCTGGTCAGATTCCTGTGAGAAGAGTTTTTAGGAGTTAAAGACTCGACTCACTTCAGCCCTGGTGTTGACTTTGCTTGATGGTGTAGATGATTTTGTAGTATATTGTGATTCTTTGAGAGTTGGTTTGGGTTGTGTGTTGATGAAAAGGGGTAAATTTATAGCCTATGCTTCTAGGTATTTGAAACCTTATAAGAAGAATTACCCAACCCATGACTTTGGGTTGGATGCTATAGTGTTTGCTTTGAAAATCTAGAGACATTACTTGTATGGTGTGTATGTCGATATTTTCACTGATCACAAAATCGTACAGTATGTGTGGAACCAGAAAGAGTTGAATCTTAGGCAGAGAAGGTGGTTAGAATTGTTAAAAAACTGTGACATGTGTGTGTTGTATCATCCGAGCACGGCCAATGTAGTGGCAGATGCCCTTAGCAGGGTGTCCATGGGTAGTGTTTCACATGTGGAAGAAGGTAAGAAAGAGTTAGCTCGTGATGTGCACCGTTTGCCTAGGTTGGGTGTTAGATTGCTTGATTCCACTGAGGGGAGTATGTTAGTATAGAGTAGTTCCGAATACTCCTTAGTATTGGAAGGGAAGGAGAAGTAAGACTTAGATACTAGTTTGGTCAGACTGAAGAGGTCAGTCAAGGACCAAAAGGTAGATGTTTTCTCCCAAGAGGGAGATGGTATGTTGAGATTACAGGGAAGATTGTGTGTTCCTGATGATGACAATCTGAGGTAGAGAATTATGGCTGAAGTGCATGGTATGCGGTATTCTATTTATCCCGGCACTACCAAGATGTACCACGACTTGTAAGAAATCTATTGGTGGTGTGGCATGAAGAATGATGTAGCTAAGTTTGTGGTGAAGTGTGCGACATGTCAACAGGTTAAGGTTGAGCACCAAAGGCCTGGTGGTGTGATGCAAGAGTTTAGTATTCCAACCTGGAAGTGGGAAGTGGTGAATATGGATTTTGTGACTGGTTTACCTCTTTCCTGATGCCATCATGACTCTATTTGGGTTGTTGTTGATAGGCTGACTAAGTCAGCGTATTTTTTGCCCATACATACATCCTATTTAGCTGAGGACTATTCTAGATTGTATATTCGAGAACTAGTCAGGATGCATGGAGTCCCCTTATCTATAATTTTAGAAGGGGTACTCAGTTCACTTCTCAGTTCTGGAAGGCATGTTAGAAGGGTCTGGGCACCCAAGTTCATTTGAGTTTCACTTTTCACTCGCATAATAATGGACAGGCCGAGAGGACCACCAAACTTTGGACAATATGTTGAGAGATTGTGCTCTTGATTTCAAAGGCAGTTGGGATAAGAACTTGCCACTGATTGAGTTTGCATATAACAATAGATATCATGTGAGCATCTAGATGGCACCGTTTGAGGCTTTGTATGGTAGAAGGCGTAGATCACCCATAGGTTGGTTTGAGGTGAGTGAAGCTACTTTAGATAGACCTGACGCAGTGTTTGAGTCGATGGAGAATGTGAAGTTTATTAGAGAAAGGTTGAATATAGCTTAGAGTCGGAAAAAGTCATATGTTGATGTGAGACGTAGAGATTTGGAGTTCAAAGTTGATGATTAGGTGTACCTAAAAATTTCACCTATGAAAGGGTGAAGAGATTTGGGGAAAAGGGGGAGCTTAGTCCCCATTATATTGGTCCTTATAGGATCCTGAATCATGTTGGGAGAGTAGCCTATGAAGTTGAGTTACCTGTGGAGTTGTCAGCTGTTCATCCAGTCTTCTATGTTTCCATGCTTAGGAAGCACATTGGTTATTCTATTGTTATTAATCGTTCGAAAATCCCTGATGTTCAAGATAGTCTTTCGTTTGATGAGGTTCCTATTGAGATTCTATATCATCAAGTCCAGAGACTAAGAAACAAAGAAGTTCCCTTGGTCAAAGTGTTATGGCGGAACCAGTCTATTGAGGGTGCTACTTGGGAAGCTGAGGCTGATATGCGAGCCAAGTTCCCGCACATCTTCTACACAAGTTCAAATCAAGCCGAAGGTATCATTCTCTCTTAATTTAGTTCCATTTTTATCAAGTTGCAGCTGTACAGTTATTTCTCTTATGAGTTAAGCATTCCTTGGAGTTTCCAAAAAGTTAGCATGAAGTAAAGTCCATTTAGCCAAGTGTTTCAGCTGTGTACCCTTCCTTTTCTCTATGAACTTAAAATATCTAGCAACATTCAAGGATGAATGTTTCCAAGGGGGAGATATTGTAAGACCCCATAAAGTTTCTTTGTCGCTAGAACCTCGAAGCTAGGTCAAGAAGAGCATAACACTTAGAATTTTTGCTAAGTGTTCCAACACTTAGTCTAGTTTTGAACCTTCAATCTTTGATGAATTATTTCGCGACCTTTCTGACCTCCATTTCTTGATTTTCTTATTGCATTACAATGGGGCAAGGTCGTAGTACATCTCAGGTGAGTTTCGGAATTTTTAGACAAGCTTAAGGGCTTGTTTGGGTTGCAGATACCAAAATAAGCTCATATTCTCTCAAAATCACCAAGAACATCCATTAGGGCTTCAACATAAAAACCCAAATATCTAAAGATTCAGCCGTGAGAATTCGATAATTCTTCCATATTTGAATTCCCATTCAGAGGGCTACAAGAGGCACCCAATTGTTTGTGAATAGCATTCCAAAATTTTAGTAGTTCATCCAAAAGATCTAATTTTAAGGTATGTGGGTTATGAACAAGAACACCCTTTCATTCTTGTGACCAAGAGTTTTAAATTTTCTTAAAGTTTTCCGTATTTTCAAGTTGAGTTATACTTAAATTGCTATATTTCAAGTTTATGGAATTATGACCTTGTTAAGTTTTGAATTTCATGAATATCTTGTTTATCTATGGTTCAAATTATGGGTTCATGTTATAAATTGCATATTTCTACCATTGGTATCATGTTTTCAAGAGTTCCCAAGATTATTGTCAAAAAGTGAACTTTGTTGCGAAATGATGACTCTTTGATGATGAACTAGTGGTATTCTTTATAGTATTTCAAGAAGTGTACTTGAATTTCCATGTTATTGAGTTGTAAATGTTACTCATGTTAAACCTATCAAGATTTCAAGAAAAGAAAGTGAGTTTTGATCCTAAGATTAGAAAGAAATCCACGTTCTTGAGTTTGAAGTAAAGGGGATGCTATTTGGCTCCCATCTCATAGTGTTGAAATGTTTTAAGGTGGATTTTTCTTATGTTTTGAGCTAAGTAAGGTAGTAGTATTTAGCGCCGAGTAGGCTTGATTCCAACGTCTCATGCCCCAGAACTGCGTGCCCCCGTAGGTTCTTGATATACCCCAAGTGGGTTAAGATAGTGATCACTAAAGTGATCACTAAAAGTTAAGGTTCTATCCGATGGCAAGGGTAGAACAGCTCTCCCCAACGTGGGTATGACGTTGGACTCCATGTAGCTCACATGGTTTATGTCGGTTAGAAGAAACTCCCAAGTTTCAAAGAATTCCAACTCTTAAAGTTATAAAGTTTTGAAGTCCCTAAGTTCTCTATTCTCTCTAAGACCAAAGGTTTGAGTTTTCAAAGTATAACTGTTTCGAAAGCGATGATTCTAAGATTTTCAAGTGTAATGATGTTTTGAGATTTTAAAAAAAGGTATGATGATTCCCGAGATTTTTGTCACATATCTATTCCCTTTTTGATTTATGAGGATTTCATTCAAGCTATGTAAGTTATCTATTATGGCATGTATGTTTTCTGTAAAGACTAATGATATTGATTATTTTAATTGCACATCCCCCCATATGCTCAGTACATTCCCAAAGTATTGACCAACAAACATGTCTGTGTGCCCTATTTTTCTCATAATGTAGGATCAGCTGCTCAGTCTCAGCCTCATCAGTGATCTTCCGAGCACTCCTATCCCCAGATCAGCAGGGGTGAGTCCTCATGATTCGGGGACCATTTTTTTCTAGACATTTAGTTATTCCGTAGTTGTTTATTTCTTATCAGTTGAATATGAGTCAGTTGGGGGACCTGTCCCAATGGCTCTCTAGTTTGGAGTAGTAGAGGTTTGTCAGACTCGTCATCAGATTGTTAGTATTTTGAGGTTTCTTTTAGTATTTCTGACCGTTCAGACAAAGTATTTTGTTTATATTTCTTATCATTTGATAACATTCAATTCCAGTATGAATCTCAGTCACCATCTTAGTTACAGTCTCAGTCCAGTAATCAGATCAGTAGCTTATTTAAGTTTCAGGTTTGCTTGACCATAGCGTATAGTTATCAGCTATTTTGTTATCAATATTTTCGCACCTTAATGTACAGACCATGTCATAATCATGACATATCCTTGGTCTTGCATTCTAAAATAATATATTTTTTTATGAATTCATGCTCACTTATCTCATGTTAATCAGTCATTCCTTACCTCATATGCATAATACTCTACAGTTTCAGTTCAGTTATTTAGAATAAGCATAGTTTAATCTTACATGACCATTGTTCAGCTATCAGTCATTTAGTTAGTCGGATAAGTTATTATGTTTATGACTTTGTGCTCAGCACCCATGCAAATATTTTCAGTAGTCTCAGGTGAAGTATTGTACTAAGGTGGAGAGTATAGTTGAAAAAGTATTCGAGGAATATGTCTAAGCTTGAAAATTGGTAGTTGCAGTGTATGATGCTTAGTAAATCTATCTTAGATAATGTTGGGCAGGCTTTGCTCCATATTATAGACTTGTATCCATGATGTGATTTCTCATTTATATGTCTTATTCAAACTATGCCAAGATTTTTTTGCTCCTCATAGTCATTGGAGTCTTATCGAAAGGATGTCGAATGAATAGTTCAGCTACGTATAAGCTTTCAGTCTGAGTTAGTTTCAACAGCCAGTAATTTAGTTTAGTAGTCAGACGGATAAGTTTATGTGGTGTGGTTTTCCACATTTCCATCTAGTCGTACTATATGAAGTCTTATGAATGTAACTATCCTAAGGTTAACCAACCAGGTAGTTGCGTGTTCAACTCAGTTCATGTATCATGCCTCAATTTCATATCCCAGATATTTAGTTATGATACAATTCGTAGGTGCCTTGTGCATCGTCTCATCTTTTCCTTAATATCTCAGCCAAGTCAGTATACTTTAAGGGACATAGTGTCCCCAGGGAGAGATGTACTATAACCCCGAGATTTCATGTCATAAACCTCCCAGTTCTATCTACGTAACGAATCCAATTTGGAGTAGTGTTTACTTATAAGTTGAACCTCATGTTACAATCTCAGCTGTAAGCCATGTATTTAATGACTCAGTTTAGTTGATGATAATTAGTCCATGTATCACGTTTTAGGCTCAGTCCTATTGTCGTGTTCCTATTTATGTGTATTCCATAAGCGATCTTGGATTCACTAGTATTTTCAGCTCAAGGTAACAGTTTTCCTTAAACTTACTCAGTTCCATGCTCAGATTACCTTACAAACTTGGTATCAGTTACCATATCATAGTCAGTCATGCATTCATGAGCCAGTTTAGTCATATGTTCATGCATCAGATATGTATGTTTACTATGATAAACTCAGCTTATCAGTAGTCCCAGTCATGTATTCACAAAGAATCTCAGTCATGTGCCCATACATTAGATACGCATGTTCAGTGTGAAAACTCAGTATATCGGTAGATTCAGTCATGAAATCATGCATCAGATATGCAGGTTTAGTATGAAATTTCAGTGTGTCAGCAATGCCAGTCATGTAATCGTATTTTAGTTGTGCATGTTTAGTATATGAGTTCAGTCTATTAGTATTCTCAGCTTAGTGAGTCTCATTCAAGGGCGAATGTTCCTAAGGTGTAGATATTGATATTGTAATACCCCGAGAATCCCAACAAATATTGGAACCATACTTCAAGCTTATGAGAAATAAATTATAGTTCTTTGATAGTTTTATAATCTATTTTGATGAGTATTAAGGCCTCAAATACCTCCTAGCTACTAGAAGAAACAAAACATCTCTTACCGATTGAATTCTTGAGAAGGATATTGTTATAGTCAACTTCAAATGAGCATATCTCCCGCTATATTACAAATTTTTGAGCTCATGACCCACCAAAAGATTTATAATTTAATTATATTTCCAACGATACCAATTTCACCAAAATCTGATATTGGATTAAAACGTTATGGCTGTTTTATAGTGAGTTATCCGAACAGCCAAAGTGCGACGGAAAGGCCGATGGACCATTACGCCATCGATGAACCATCGCAACTGAGGTAGTAAGCTACTTTCTTTCCATAAAGTGATGGTTTAAGGGACGGTTAGCCTCCAGGGTAATGGTTCGTAGCCCAAACCATCCTGCAGATCCGTTTAGCGATTTAAAGACATTTTTAAAGGGTTTTTATTGATCTTTTCCATCCTTTTTAACCCCTAATCCCATCGATTTAAACAATATAACTCCTCATTCATCCCTAACATCAAAACTAGGGTTTATCTCAAGATCATTCCCCAAGAATTAGATTCAAACCCTTCTTCAAGAAATTAAGAAATTCAAGTTCATCAAGTTCAAGAACCATCAAGAAAACATCAAGATTTGTGATTCCCAATCTAAGAACGTTGAAGAAACATTAGATCTCTTTCAATATCAAGATTTAATGTATGTTAAAGTGTTCATCCTTGGGTATCCTTCCACCATTGGATTTCAAGAAACTCTTTTAAACTACAAGTTAGTTGATTTTATAGATCTTTCCACCCTTGGAGTTCAAGAAACTCTTTAAACTAAAAGTTAGTTAATTTTATAGATCTTATGTTGGATCCGAGTTTAATCTTCATTATTTTATTAAATTGGGTTTTAATTCCATGATTTACCTCAAGATTCATGAAAACTAATTAATTGTGATATGATTTATATGAACTTCATGTTGACTTCTTGAACTACATGTTTGATGTAGTATCCATGATTGGATTTAAGTGTATTCATGATTATAACATTGATGGGTTTCTAATCCGTGATTAACTGCAATATTTTTGTGAAATTAATAATAATATGTGTAGTATCATGTGAATTCATGTTAGAGCCTTGAAATTCTGAACTTGGTGTTGAAATTATGATACTCATTTGTTGATTAGTATTATGTGAAAATATTAGGCCTTCTAAGTGTTTGATGAATTGTTCATCTGAATTAAACAAGAGAAATTATATCATGTAAGCATGTATACTAGTTCATGCCATTCAAGTGTTTGATAAAATGCATCTATAGTTTCATTATGAGCAAATGTGAATTGTTATGCTTTGCAAGAACATGTGATGCTCAACCTTTATGATATCGAGGCTTGGGGGTATTTAATACCCGATAATTTAGCTGCTTTCCTAGAGCCGGTGTCAGTTACATAATAAAATCAGTCATGTCACGATCAATAGTATTCTCAGTCAGTTAAAGAACTCATAGAACTCACCAAGTTACAAAACTAAGGAAAACTCCGTAGACTCAATAGCAGTCAAGTCCAGTTCAGTATTCAGTTCAGAACTCAGTAGTATTCAGTATTTAGTTCTGACCTCAGTAAACTCAGTCAGCTAACAGAACTCAGTAGCATTCAATAAGATAACAGAATTTAGTAATATTTCGTCACTCAATAGAGATCAGTGAATGTCAGTTCAATTCAGTTATACAGTACGATCAGTAACAGTTCAATCAAGTTTTATATAGTTCAGAATTTAGTTCAATGTCTATTCAGTTGAGAGTAGGATTCAGCACCCAGCAAGAGTAGGGGTGACGGCTTCCCTGTCAGATAGGCAGAATTGTTAGTAGTAATCCCTGTACTCTAGAACTGTTTAGCCAACGTAGGATAAGGAGTCACCCATCAAACAAGGCTTGACTACCTCCAAGGGGTCACACGTCAGAATAGACTTGACTCTGCCCAGGTGTCACCCGACAATTATGCTATGCATCCTCGTCTTTCTTCAATTTACTTATGACACAATACTGACACCCTTCCAACTGGGGTTACAGGTTAGACCCCAATCAGTTCAGAAAGGGGCATGTCGATTAGATGTTACCTCCCACAGTTTCAATTTCAGATTCAGTCCCCTCATGGAACTCAATCCAGTTCTACAGATTTAGGACTATCAGATACAGTCACCCAGCTTGGTATAGAACTCAAATCAGTTCTTCAGAATTAGGACAGTAAGAAAAAGTCATTCATTTATCAGTTAACAGTATCAGTAAACTCAATTATCAAATATTAGTAATACAGTATCAGTGATTCAGTAATCAATTACCAGTAATACAATATTAGTTACTCAGTTATAAGTAATTAAGTATTAGTAGCCGCAGCACTCAGTAATCTGTAATACGGTATCAGTAGACTCGATTATCAGTAATCTCAAACATTAGTAAATCAATATTTAGAGCAAACTATCCAGTGTTAGTATGACCTCAGGAACAGTCTACGTACTCATGCATGTATTCATATTCAGCTATACTCATGTCATTCAGTCAGTATTGTTCATGCACATGAACCAATGCATATTAGCCTACCTCACTTTGCATATCAGTACATTCAAAGTACTAACACATACTTTTCTCTTATGCAATGGTGTCTTATACCATAGGTTTAGACGTTTGGGCTCCCGATCGTTCTTATCAGCCTGGACTATCATCAGCAGACTTAGTGGAGATTTCTCATAGTTTGAGGAAAACAATATTATTTTATATTGTCCGTACAGTTTTCAGTAGTCGGAGTTAGTTGGGGGCTTGTCCCATCAACTCCATAACTCAGATAGTTTAGAGACTTTCCAGAATAGAGTATTTTCATATAGTTGTTCAATTTTGGTATTGAGATACCATATTTAGTTTTATTTCAGTATTGAACCTTATGGAAAGTTTTCACCTAAATTTTGCATATTACAGTATTATTGTTCAGTTATTGTAGAAGGGTCCCTCACCTTACCGATGTGGTACCCTATCCACCATATACATATTTGTATCGGTGTGGTACCCAATCTATCATATACATATCCATACCGGCATGATACCCGATCCAATATAAACATATTCATACCGGTATGGTACCTGATCCAACATATACATATTCGTACCGATGTGATACCTGATCCATCATTTACATATTCGTACCGGCGTGGTACCCGATCCACTATATACATATCCGTACCAGCATGATACCCCATCCATCATACAATATCTGTATTGGCATGGTACCCGATCTAACATATACATATTCGTACTGATGTGGAACCTGATCCACCATAAACATGTAATATCAATATCAAGTTTATACTTCCTCACAGCATACAACACAATGTACCAAGTTTACAAGTACACTTAAAGTCATGAGATAATTTCATCAGGTAAACTTCAATAATCATTTATACATGCATCAACAATCTAATCATCAACAATTTCAAGCATGTCTAAATGCCAATCAACAAGTATCCAATTTAGAAGCATACATACAATTAAGTCAAGTCTAAACTCCAATTAAACCGTAACCTCACAATTTCAAGCATGTCTGAATGTCAATCAACAAGTATCCAATTTAGGAGCATACACATAATTAAGTCAAGTCTAAACTCTAATTAAACCGTAACCTACTATATACATTTTATTAAATTCACACTATCTTTCAGGATGCAATACGACATACTAAATTTATAAGTGTACTTAAAATCATAAAGAAATTCAATCAAATGCTCCAATTTATCAATATTTTGAACCTTTCACGGGTATTATTTCAATAATTCATCACGATCATCAACAAGCCATTCATTACATTAATACATGGAGTTATCATTATCAAATAAGCCTCTCATAGGCACATTTCAATAAATCATCATTATCACCAATTTAGCCTCTCATGGGCATCCAATAGATAAAGTGTTTTTATCAATACCACAATAAGAATATCATAAATAAATCACAATTTAACACTTAAACAAGCAAGTCACTATTGGAGTATTACTTACTCATTAACAATTAAAATGTCACTACCTTTCTCCATATAATACAATCATTACACTTATTCAAGTCCTCTATCCTTTAGATATTACTATGCTCATCAGTACTTAATTCTAGCATGGTTCTCCTCTTAATATTGTTGTCCAATACATGCAACTTAATATCATTATAAATCAACTAGGTTCATCACTAGAACGTAGAACTAAGAACTATCATATCCACATACTTCATTTACAATAATCTTCTTGCGGGGTCATAGCATATTATATCACAAGCATCACATAATTAATCAATAGTACAGTTTTTGGAATTAAAGTCAAGCTCTCATGTCTTTATCCATCTCAACTCTATGACCGCAGGCCTAGACATGTTTTCTCCCATAAATTTTAAATTATGAAAATATAAAATAACACAATCTTGTACTCATTAAACCTAGCCTACCTGGATGCTAAACTTTTGGAAGAAACAAGCTACAACAAAGATGCTCTTTCCTTTCCTTCATGCCGTCGAATAATCAATCATTTAATAATCAAGAAATTATAAAAGTAATTAAAAAATTACACTTCAAACAAATTTCTTAGGGATTCCAACGCACTAATTCTACCCTTAATTCAAGGACTAAATCATTCCCCAAGTTCAATTAATCCTTAATTAGCTCTCTTAATCTTAATCCTTCTTTGTTAATGGATTTTTTATGCTAAAGGTCTCATCTTTTTAGAATTCAAGGTTCCTAACCATCAAAATTCATAATCTAGTTTATGAAATTCATGTTAGGAATCTTTAATTTATAGTTCAGAATCAACTCTAGGTCATAATAAAAACACCAATGAGTATTTCCTAAAAGAATTCCACCATTAAAGGTCTTTTTAAGGATTTCAAGATGTTAAAGAACTAAAAGACGAAGAAAATAATGAAAAACTTAGCTCAAAGAAGAAATTTCACCTTAAGCTTTGGAAAATCATCTCTCTAGGGTTGGGGTATGAAATTTTTTATTTTTACACCTAAAATAAGGCCGAAGCTGATTTAAATGTCACCAGAATATTTGGTACAGCGAAATCCCATTTTAGCCCAGATAATGCTCAGTAAAAAAGTCATAACTTTTCACTCCGAATTTAAATTGAGCAACGGTTTGTTGCATTGGAAAAAGGGCTCAGAGATCTTTGATTTGGTAGGTATTGGAACCCTAAATCCTTATATTCAATGAGATATGATTGTTTGAAATTATCCCTAATAGAAAACCATATCGAAACTGTATTTGAAGGAAAGTTTTCTACTTGACTTTGTGTTAGGGATATTGTACGACAAATTCATACCTACAAATCTTTTAAACTAAGAACTATCATATCCACATACTTCATTTACAACAATCTCCTTGTGGAAAAATAGCACATAATATCACTAGTATCACATAATTATCACTCATGAATAATTAAATTCATCATGCTTGAGTCTATCTAGACACATCTGAAGGCTAAAATCTTCGTCGAAAAGTCAAAAAGTTTGAGGTGACGTAATAAAAAAAGTATTGGCTATTTTGGATATAGGTTAGTATTGAGGAATGAAAATTAAGAATTTTCATGAATTTATTATGAATAATTTAGTAGTAACGAAATGGGTCGTTACAAGATATTGCTATCATTATGTATTTAGAGACTTGTATTGATGACAACTAGACCTGTGATGTACTTTTGGGACGTATTTTGTATATATATAGAATTATTCATTCTTCTATTTAGTCTTCTTTCTACTTAAACTGTGTTTTTTGGAATGAGTTAGTCTTAGTTGTCTTGTGAGCTCAACAAGTGCCATCACGTCCCTATTTTGGTTCGTAATAATTTTACAGGTGTTTGGCTCGGTTAAAAGGGATATTTTTTATTTTGGATATTTTTGGAGTTGCTACGGTGGACTTTGGTCAATACTCGAAGATTAGTGCATTATGTGAAATTTCATCAGTTCCATTAGCTTTTGTCACGACCTGAACCTAGGCCCTGGCCATGACTTGCATATCGAACCATGAAGGTCCGGACGCCCCTCTCTATCTAGTTGTCATGTACAATGTTCTTACAATAAAAGAAGATGAGGAATGAAATCTTTTTACGAAATCATGGTCACTCTGAATTTAACACCATAATGAAAACTGCAATTTGTAAACATCTAAATAATATCCAACTCAGTCTATGAAATCCCTACTACATATAAAACAAAGTTGTCTTAAAATTGGGACAAGGCCCCTAGTAGACCAAAACCATAATAATGATAAATGAATGAAATAAATTAGGCCTTCCGAAATATAGAAGTCTCACCAACTGAATTCTGCACTTCTATCCGGAGGAAATCTTCTGCTTATCCGGACTCCTAGATTGAGACTCAGAACCTGAGAGGTAGGGGGTCAATACAGTATGCAAATCCAAATTATAATTTATATTCAACATATATGAGAGCAATTTGTAAACAATTCATAAATATATCATAAGGTAAAAATAACATGGGTATATTTAAAAGACTCTATAAAAATCATCCGAACTCTGTGATACTCTTAGTTTTACTTCTGTGCTAGGTGGTATACCCGACAATTCTGCAATTCCATGGGTTATATGGAATCTACCAATAACTCGGCAGCCAATCCCCCAACCCAAGTTTGCTGCAAGGGTCGGAGTCTCTGAATCTCTACTACGCCACAGGGTCGTCGCTAGCGTACAATGATAATATACCCGTGTCGGCAAAACACGGTTTTAGGCTGTGAGTCGTTTGACTCGTGCACTCTTCGGGTAACCATCTAAGCCCGTTTTTAACTCTTTAAAACATGCAATCTCTAAAACCAAACTCTAAAATCTCTAGTTCTGTTATGGCAAAAATTTATATGGTATCGTCATACCATTGACGTGCAAATCGCATTTCTAAGCCATTATTAGCATCTTATAGTCTCTATTTTTCAAAACATATGTTTAAGAACACCATATCAGTAAATCAATTCAAAGAAATCTTTATTTAAAGCTCATGTAAACATATGCAAGCAACTCTCTTGATCAATACTTCCATAATACAAGGTGTTCATGTCAAAGTTCTCAATCTCATGCAAATCTTTCTATTTTAACAAAACATAATTACATCAAGAAAACTCCCTCTCGTTTTCTCTAAATCATGCTCAAATACTATGATATTGAAAAACTATTCTTCAAACCATATTTCATGCATTTCAAGTCATTCGCAATAAGATCATAAACTCAAATTTATTACAAGAGAGGGATTTCATAATTTGTGCTCTCAACAATCGTAAATTTCAATCCTTCATACGTATACATATATGTGTAAATCGATTTAAGAGGATAAGACCTAAAGTCCAAAACAATAATATCATCAAAACATCAATCATGGGAAAATTAAAGCATAAGTTACCAAAACCCCTTTAAAATTCATGCTTGAGAATCTTTAAATCATGTTCTACTATTTATAAAGCCATGTAGTTTTTAGGATAAACCCCACATACCTCAAATTAGGAATTTAATGGATGATTCATGAATTCTATGATCTAGGGATCCCAAAACTTCAATCAATTTCTGAAATCTATGGTTGAATCTTGAGATATATGAAATTTTAGTTTGAAACCCTAATTGGTATTCTTGACGGATTTTGAAGAAAAAATGAGTAATGTGGTGTTTGGGGATTTTAATCCCGTGTTTAGACTGATAAGAGAGTGGAAAATACCCAAAACACCCTTAATAATTTGGGGAAAACTTAACAAAATAAGCCCAGCCGAACTTCCCAGGGCGGCGCCCTGCCTAGCCCGGGAGAGTACCCAGGGCGACGTCCTGCCTAGCCCAGGGGACTACCCTAGGTGGCGCCCTGGATAGTCCATGGGAGTACCCTGGGCGACGCGGGCTAATTGCCCTGAGCTACTGGTTTAGCATACCAAACATGCTCTTAAGCTTGTCTAAAAATCCCGAAACTCACCCGAGATGTTATTTTGACTTGCCCCATCACGTATCAAACAAAAAAATAAAGAAACGAAGGTCGGGAAAGTAGAAAATAAAATCCTCCATGATTGGAAGCTCAAAATGACTAAGTCCCTTTCTATACTTAGAAAAAATTCAAGTTTTCAACTCTCTATGCAAGCTATAACGAGTGTAGACATACACGAATTCGATGGGACGTTACATTATCCCCCCCTTGGGATAATTCATCCCCAAATGATGATTCATAAATACTAAAAAACATGATTTCAAGCAAATTAAGGACATAGATAAAGTAAAGATTGTACTATCCGTCTCATCATTCACCAAATAAAACAGGTTTGGGTATCTTGCTCTCATGTCATCTTCTGATTCCCAAGTAGTGTCTTCAACTTTCTGATAGCTCCATAACACCTTAACAAAAACTATCTCTTTGCTTGTCAACTTCATAACTTGGCGATCTAATATTGCAATCAGCTTATCTTCATAATATAAGGAGTCTGACACTCTGATCTCTTCTACGGGTAACACTAGGGAATGGTCTCCAACACAATTCTTCAACATGGACACGTGAAATACCAGACTAACAGAACACAGGTTTCCAGGCAACTCTAACTCATACGCGACTTCACCTATTCTTTTCACAATCTAGTATGGCCCTATATACCGATGACTCAACTTCCCTTTCTTCCCGAAACATATAACTCCCTTCATAGAAGAGACTTTGGGAAACACCCAATCACCAACCTCAAATTCTAACTCCATCTTCTAACATCATCATAAGACTTTTGTCAACTCTGGGTTGTCTTAAGTAGTTCTCTAATGATTTTCACCTTCTTCATTACCTGGTGAACAAGATCAGGCCCAAACAAATACGTCTCAACCACTTCATACCACCTTATTCGCGACCTACACCTTCTTCCATATAGTGTCTTAAATGGTTCTATCTTAATACTGGCATGATTGATATCATTGTATGCAAACTCTATCAATGGCAAGTGATCTACCCAACTACCTTTGAAGTCAATCACAAAGTCCCTCAATATATCCTAAAGGGTCTGAATAGTACGCTCAGCTTGCCCATCAGTCTGAGGGTGGAAAGCAGTACTTAGGTTCACTTGGGTACCTAAACCCCTCTAAAAAGATCTCCAAAACTGAGAAGAGAATTGCATAACTTGGTCAAATATGATGGATACAGGTGTCCCATGCAAATGAACTGCTTCTGCAATGAACAACTAAGCATAATCATCTCCCGATTAGTTTGTCCTCACAGGAAGAAAGTGAGCTAACTTCGTAAGCCTATCAACAATCACCCAAATAGAATCATACTAGTTTCGGAACCTTAGAATTCCCATAATGAAGTCTATATTGATCATCTCCCACTTCCATAAAGGTAAATTTATCCCTTGGGAAGTACCACCTGGCGTCAAATATTATACTTTCACTTGTTGGCAATTCAAACACTTGGAAACATATTTATCCATATCACGCTTCATATTATTCCACTAAAATATAGTCTTTAAATCATGATACAACTTAGTAGATCCTGGGTGAACAACATACCTCAAAGTGTGAGCATCGTCAAGGATTCTTTTCTTCAAGTCATCTACATCTGGAACACATAATCTTCCCGGATATCTCAGGATCCCATAACCACCAATTTCAAAAGACATCACTTTCTATTGACCCATATCTCTCTTAATCTACATCAAGATGGGATCTTCAGCCTGCTTTGCTTTAACTTCTGCACAAAGGGAAGATTTAGATATCTCAGGAACAATCACCCCTCTATCTTTGGAATCCAAGAGTCGTACGCCTAGATTTGTAAGTTAGCGAATATCCTTCACCATTTCCCTCTTTCCTTCCTTAACATGAGAAAGACTACCCATAAATAACCTGCAGAGGGCATCAGCAACCACATTGGCCTTGCTCGGATGATAGTGCAGGCTCATGTCATAATCTTTTAACAGTTCCATCTAATGCCTTGGCCTGAGGTTTAATTTTTTCTGCGAGAAAACATACTGCAAACTTTTGTGGTCAGTGAAAATATCAACATGCACCCCATAAAGATAATGCCACCATATCCTAAGTATGAATTCCAAAGCCGCTAACTCTAAGTCATGGGTGGGGTAATTGCACTCATGCACCTTCAATTGCCTAGATGCATAAGCCATGACTTTACCGTGTTTCATAGGTATATATCCAAGTCCCACACGGGACGCATCACAGTACACAAAAAAATGGCCTGGATAGCCACACGAATAACACACCATAGTGCCGAATGACATCTTCCTGGATGATACCCCCCACATCTGCGGGTATGATCGAGAGGTCAGAGCTACACCCTGCACTTTTAGACCCTGACAAGAGTAAAAATTCTGGGGTCGCTAATCGGCTGGGGTTCTGGACACTGGAGCACTGGTTACGAACTGTACATTACCCCAATTCTTACTCTTCTGCCATCTGTTACTCCAATTACCACTCTGCTGCTAACTGTGGCTCTGGTATTTTTTCTTGGCACTCTTTGTCTACCTTTCCTTCTCTTTGGATTTAGAGATTTTCTACTTATGCTCCTCTACCTGCTGCTTGTGGACTGACATCCTAGAGAAATCCATATCCCTATTTAGGATTGCCCCCTTACATTCAAGCACTAAGTCGTTTAAAAGGCTGGATGCAAATTTCCTCATTCAAGCTCTAATATTACTAGCCATCTCTGGAGCATAATGGGCTAGTTGGTTGAACTTCATAGTGTACTCCTTAACACTCATATTTCCTTGCTTTAGATTCATAAACTCCTCAGTTTTTGCCTCCCGCAACTCTAGAGGAAAGAACCAATCTAGGAAGGTGTAACACCCCAATTTTCTAGAACTGGAATGCCACACGGTGTTCATGATCCAGAAGGACCACAATATAACCCTTTGATGATATCTGTACCTGAGCACTACATAATATAATATAATAAATGCAGAAAGCTTGTGAAAAATTGCCATAAGTTTCAAAATGTCTAAAATATTCAAAACTAAAAACTGAATACTAATACATCTATCTAAAAAGCCTCTAACTGTCTGAACTGTGGAGTTGATGGGACAAGTCCCCAACTAACTCCGTCTACTAAAAATAAATTGAATCTAATGAAATACTAAAATAAGGAGCATCCTTGGATGATAAGGACTAACTGCTACGTCTACTGTTACTGACTGAGTCTGGACTGCTAAGGGTGATCTAGGGCTCATTCTTTTGAACCTATGGCATAAATTCAAAACACCATAGTGCAAATACGTCAGTACATGGGAATATACTAAGTATGCAATATGAGGCAAGACTAAATGCAAGGGCTTATGGATGAACATTACTTAAATGAATAACATGAGAATAATGAATGTGAATATATGCATGAATGCACAAACCAAAATTGGAATCGCAGTAACATTAAATACTGGTCTCTGAATACTGACTTACTGATGATTTAGTCTATTATTGTTGATATCTATAACTGAATCTTGGGCTTGCTTATATCGAATGGCTAAACTGAGATCAAATGTATCTAGCGGATGATCTTTAAATCTATAAATACTGATAAGGAATGATTAAATCTGAGTTTGAGATCAGGCCTATCTAGCAGGTGATCTCTGAATCTTTTGATAATGATAAAGATTGACTGAGCTTGAGATCAGGCCTATCTAATAGGTGATCTCTGGATCTGTTTGTACTAGTACTGATTAACTTTATGTGAGACCAGGCCTATCTAGTGGGTAGTCTATGAAACTATGGAACTATCTAAATTCCTTACTGAGCTGAGTGATTGTATCTGATAGTCCTAATTTTTAAATTCTACTCTGAAGACTGAGACTGAACTATAACTATGGGAGTGCTCACTTAACCGACATGCCCCAAATCTAAATTGGTGGTGTCCAAACTATAACCCCAGCTCGAAGGGTGTCAATACCATGCCATGGGTAGAAACCTCTGCTATGGTCAAGCCTCTCTAACAAGTGAACCTGAATAGCAAGTCAAGCCTAAGGCAATATAATAGTCAATTCAAGCCTTAATCTAATGGGTGAATCCTTGTCCTGCATTGGCTACACAGTTCTGGAGTACATGGCTTCTACTAATGACTCTGCCTCTCTAATGGGGAAGCCATCATCCCCATACTCGCTCGGTGCTAGTTACTACACCCAACTGAAAGACTCTGAACTGATTCTTAACTAAACTTAAACTGAGCTGAATCTTTTATTATTCATATTTCCAAACTGATCTGACTGAG
This sequence comes from Capsicum annuum, assembly GCF_002878395.1. Lineage (NCBI taxonomy): Eukaryota > Viridiplantae > Streptophyta > Magnoliopsida > Solanales > Solanaceae > Capsicum > Capsicum annuum. The sequence continues at coordinate 231,521 of NC_061117.1, read as the reverse complement.
TTCACTTGGTTTCGATATATGACGGAATGCTACTGGATCTATTATCTGACTGAATGATACTAAGTTCTGAATTGATTTCTTGAATTCTACTGAGATCTGAGCTGAGTACTGAACTAAAGCTAGAATGCTAACTATACTTAGATTACTGAGATTTCTTAAGTACTATAACTGTCTGAGAGTTCTGAATTCTATAACTGATTGAGTTCTACTGATCCTATCACGACAAAGATTATCTTGAGACTCACTTGGCTCTAGGCACACAACTATATTTTTCAGGTATAAATACTCCCAAGACTCATAGCGTAACCAAATAAGATATGACAACTCTTGTACAACAACATGGTAATAGACTATCATTCACAACATAATCAATAAGTATCACTTCAAGCACATGAGAATCTTCATCATGTAATTGTATAGGGAGGTATGCTATTGTCTCTTAACTCATTCAATAAGGAATACACACACATGGAAATACATACAACATACCTTAACTCATTCACAGAGGTCTTTCAACAAACACTTGGCATGCACTAGTTGGCACATAATAGGGGATTTCATATTTAACATGCTACAATGGTACTATCTTCTTCACACAAGCATTCTATCAAACATATGGGAGGCACACTTTGGTCATGCAAAATTCATTACACCTAATTAATATGATGACATATTTCAACATGCTTCTTGAAGAGATTTTATCATGGATTTTCATAAAATCAACACATACTAGGGTCAAAGCTTGCATCCTTACAATCAAGAGATGAATTAAAACTCAATATCAACATAAACTTCAACCTCAATTCACATGCATCATGAAATCTCATAAAAACATAAAATTTAGAATCGTAAAAGGGGATCTTGAAATTCTTGGGTGGAAGGAGCCCAAGAATAAACACTTGCATACCTTAGTTTCTTGATTTGGAGAGACTTGACAGAGGAGTTCTTGAGTTCTTGAACCTTTGGGTTGAAACCCTAGGTTGTTTATGAAGAAAATTGAGAGAAGACTAGTATATTTATGTGAAATACTGAAAAATTTCATATTAAAGAGCTTATATAAGGTAGGGAAAAAAACCTTTTTACCCTCTATAAATTGGGGTTAAATGTTGAAATTCCCAGGTGCGTGCAGGAAAGTATGCGTCGCATGTTGTATCCCACCAGACTGGATTATGCGCCGCATGCTCCATCGGATAGTGCAAGGGTTGAGATGCACCATGCGACGCATTCTAATTACATGGTGCTACTGTTTTGAAATCCAAACACACCCTAAACGAACTCCAAAAAATCCAAAACTTACCCAGAATGTACTATGACCTTGCCCCATCGCAGCGCAACTTAAAAATCCAAAAACGAAGGTTGGAAAGGTCATGAAATAATTAGTCAAAGTTTCAAAGGCTTATGAAATGGAAAAATTCCAACACTTAGCCAAATTTTTGAGTGCTAAGCTTCTCCTGGCATACTTTAAACGCTCTAACGATTTGGAAATGTTATGGGATATTACATTATCTCCTCCTTGGGATCATTCATCCTTTGAATGAGGCTGACTAGACTTGGATTACTGGTAGACTGGACTTACTAAAGAGACGTGAACATCTGAAACCTAACTATGCGATGGGAACTATTAATATATTGAATCTTCTACTAAATATGCATAGCTGATGCATAGAATACTCTGCTAAAATTATTAATAAACTGTATTCTCATAATGAACATGCATATCTGATGCATGGGTATTTTACTGAGTTACTTTCATGAACACATGACTGAATAAAGTGATAAGCTAAACTTTTCTACTGAACACGCATATCTAATGCATAAGCATATGATTGGACTGACTCTTGAAAGCATTACTGATTATGCAATAATGACTAATTCAAAGCTTGTAATGAGAATATGAGCATGAAACTGAATGGGTTTTAGGAACATGAGAGCATTGGGAGAATTATGAGGTATCTCCCCCTTGGGATACTATGTCCCTCTAAGAACACTTACTTTGCTGAAATACTTGAGAAAGATTGAGGTAATGCACAATGCATCTATGAATTATATCATATGCATGATGTATGAACAGAGATATACTTGTAAACATAAGGAATTTATCCCTTGGAATAATTACATTCTTTGAGGCTTCGGATAGTATGAATAGATGAAAAGATACAGAAACAAACTATATGAATCTAACTATCCAACTGCTAAACTGACTTGTTGGCTTTACTAACTAACTCATGCTGAAACATAAGCTCAAATATGAGCAAGATATCTAACAATGCATATCATAAGGATAAAAGACTCATAACATACCCAAATCTATGTTAGGGAAACTTTCATTACCATGGCTAGTCTGAAGCAAATAGAGTTGGTTCTGACACTGACCACTAGTGGTACTAGGAGTGGTGCCCTGCTGACGCGGATCTCTACCTTTTTGAGCTAACACTCTATACTCCTGCATTATGTTATCTGGCTTACCATATCCAAAACATACCTGACCATTTGCTTTACACACACCTAGATAATTTTTGCCACACTCTCCACAAAGTAGATAGGTACATCCACTTCTAACAATACTCTGGGCTTTGGAACCTGGCGTCCCATCATGACTAAGATCTCTGAAGTTTTGTGTGGGCATACTAGCTGAGGATGGAGCTGGGACTGAAGTCTTTTGACTATGGTGAGAATGATTTCCACCATGTGACCCAGCTTGAGAAAAGCTGTAACTACCTATTCTGAATCTCTTATCAGATCTCTCCCCCTTCTTAGATTTATCTACCTCTATATATTAGGAATGCATCCTTAACCTAGCAAGATCCATGTCTCTATTGAGTATAGCAGTTCTACACTCCTTCAACATCAACCCGGACACCAGTCATAAACTTACTCATACTCGCTCTAGGGTCAGCTATCAAGTCAGGAGAATACTTAGCTAATTGATTAAACTTAAGATAATACTACTTCACTGTCATGGATCCTTGTCTCAGGTTCATAAACTCTTTTACCTTAGCTTCTCTTATATCTAGCGAAAAAAACTTATCTAAAAAGGAATCCTGAAATACTTTCCAAGTCATGGGAGCTACATCCTGCCCTCTACTCTTTTTCCACATCACTAGCCAATCATGAAGAATATCCTTCAGCCTATAGGATGATAACTATGCACTATCCTCCTCAGAAACATACATGATTTGGGTGATCTTCTTTACCTCTTCTAGATAAAGTTGTGGGTCCTCAGCTGCTACTGACCCAAAGAATTCTGGCTGGTTCATTCTCATGAAATTTCTAATCCTGGCTGTGGCTGAATCCCCATGTTGCTAAGGTAGGGATGCAGCCTGACGGTTTCCTTGAACATTAGTGGTCACAACTTGGGCTAGCACCTGAAAAGATGCCCCAAACTCTGCATATGACACATTCTCATTCAGACGATCTACGAGCTGAGGGGATGACTGATTCCCTATTCTTTACTTAGGAGGAACGTTCTTCAAAAAAAATGGGGAACAAGGATTATATTGAGAGTTCAACTTGAGCTTTTGCTCACTGGCACGACATTAATACTAAAAAAATGGAAACTATTCTGAATACATCTTATAACCTCCTATACATAAATATGGTTTGCAACACACCCATGCATAAGACTTTATTAAATGCGGCCTTTCAGACTTCCTAGGACACTATTGAACCTTAGGCTCTAATACCAAGTTTGTAATGCTCCAATTTTCTGGAACCGAAATGCCACATGGTGCTCATGATCTCGAAGGACCACAATTTAACCCTTTGCTGATATTTATACCTAAGCATAATATAATATAATATAATATATGCAGAAAGCTGGTGAAAACTTGCCATAAGGTTAGAAATACCTAAAATACTCAAAACTAAAAACTGAATACTAATACATCTGTTTGAAAAGCCTCTAACTATCTTAACTGTGGAGTTCATGGGACAAGTCCCCAACTAACTCTGTCTACTAAAAATAAACTGAATTTAATGAAATACTGAAATAAGAAGCATCCTCGGATGATAAAAACTCACTGCTATGTTTACAGCTGTTGACTGAGTCTGGACTTCTAAGGGTGCTCTGGGGCTCGTGCTTCTGAACCTATGGAATAAAGTCAAAACACCATAGCACAAATGCATCAGTACATGGGAATGTACTGAGTATGCAAGATGAGGTAAGGCTAAATGCAAGGGCTTATGAATGAACATTACTTAACTGAATAACTTGAGAATACTGAATGGGAGTATATGCATGAATGCACAAACAAAAACTTGAATCGCAGTAACATGAATACTAGTCTCTGCATACTGACTTACTGATGATTGAGTCTATTATTGCTGATATCTATAACTAAATCTTGAGCTTTCTAATATCGACTGATTAAACTGATATCAAACCTATCTAGAGGATGATCTTCATATCTATTAATACAGATAAGGAATTATTAAATCTGAATTTGAGATCAGGCCTATCTAGCGGGTGATCTTCGAATCTTCTGATAATGATAAAGATTGACTGAGCTTGAGTTCAGGCCTATCTAACGGGTGATCTCTGGATCTATTAGTACTGGTACTGATTAACTTTATGTGAGACCAGTCCTATATAGCGGGTGGTCTATGAGCCTATGGAACTATCTAAGTTCCTTACTGAGCTGAGTGACTGTATCTGACAGTCCTAATTCCTGAATTCTACTCTGAAGACTGAGACTGAACTGTAATTATGGGAGTGCTTACTTAACCGACATTCCCCGAATCTGAACTGGTGGGGTCCAACCTATAACCCCATCTGGAAGGGTGTCAATATCGTTTCATGGGTAGAGACCTCTACTATGGTTAAGCCTCTCTAATGGGAGACCATGAATAGGAAGTCAAGCCTAAGGCAATATAATAGTCAAGTCACGCCATAATCTAACGGGTAACTCCTGGTCCTGCACTGGCTATGCAGTTCTGGAGTACAGGGACTGCTGCTAACTATTCTGCCTCTGTAATGAGGAAGCCGTCATCCCCCATACTCGCTCAGTGGTAGTTCCTACTCCCATCTGAAAGACTCTGAACTGATTCTTAATTGAACTTAAATTGAGCTGAATCTGTTATTATTCATATTTTTGACTGATCTGAATGAGTTCACTTGGTTTCATTATTTGATGGAATACTACTGAATCTGTTATTATTTATACTATTATGGGGTATTACAGAAGGCTTCCATGAACTCACCCCATACTATGGGCTCAACATTCTCACCCTTTAAATCCTCTCACTCACTATACAATTGATTCACTACTTGTTTAAGTTGATAAGCTGCTAACTCCACCCCTTCCACCTTGTCTACATGAATCACCTTGAAAATCTTGTCCATTTCAACCACAACTCCTGTGGATCTTCCTCTACCCTGCTTCCAGTAAACTTGCGTGGGTTCATTCTCATGAACTAACCCACCCTCATAGCCTCAGACATAATAGATGTAGACCAAGCATCTTCCGACCGTTGAGTCTGTGTGGACACCAACTACACAAGTATATGTATGCATTATCTGAATTCTACATTAGATACCTCTCTCTCATGAGGCTGAGTGCGGTTAGTCCCTGACCAGGGAGCTTTGGGTGCCCTGGGTGAGATGATCTTAGTAGGTGGGACTCCCGGAGTAACTACAATCTCTGGAGTCTGAGCTCTGTTTTGTGTCCTCATCCCATGAGTGGGACGGACCTCATTAGTCTGGGTATTTTGATCGGGAACCCGATGTAGAGGCATGGCTATTTTCTAAAATGCTAGAGATCATTGATTAGAGGACAAATTAGACTCCAAAGCACGAACTAAATCACAAGGAGGGGAAACATTCCTAAACGCCTAGTAGCCTCCTGCTTATAAGTGTAGCGCGCAACACACCCATAACCAAGACTCTACCCGACATGATTTCGCAGATACCCTGGGACCATGAACAATGCTCTGATACCAAGTTTGTCATGACCCAAACATAGGCCCTGACCATGACGAGCATACCGAACCATGAAGGTCCGGATGCCTCTCTTAGTCTTGTTGTCTTGTACAATCTTCATACAATAAATGAAGATGCGGAATGAAATTGTTTTACGGAATCAAGGTCATTCTGAATTCAACATAATAATGAAAACTGCAATTTGTAAACATCTAAATAATATCTGACTCAGTCTATGAATTCCCTACTACATATAAAACAAAGTTGTCTGAAAACTAGGACAACGCCCCCAGTAGACCAAACCATAATAATGATAGATGAATGAAATAAATTAGGCCTTCTGAAATATAGAAGGCTCACCAACTGAACTCTGCACTTCTATTCAGAGGAAATCTACTGCTTATTAGGACTCCTAGATTGAGCCTCAAAACCTGAGAGGTGGGGATCAATACAGTTGTACTGGTATGCAGAGCAAATCCAAATAATAATTTATATTCAACATATATGAGAGAAATTTTAAACAGTTCATAAATATACCATAAAGTAAAAAATCACATAGGTATATTTAAAAGACTCTATAAAATCATCTGAACTCTGTGACACTCTTTGTTTTACTTTTGCGCTAGGGTGTATACCCAAAAATTCCATAATTTCACGGCCTATATGAAATCTACCATTAACTCGGCAGCTAAGTCCCAACCCATGTTTGCCACAAGCGTCGGAGTCTCTGCATCTCTACTACGCCACAGGACAGTCGCTAGCATACAATAATAATATACCCATGTCGGCAAAATACAGTTTTAGGCTGTGAGTCATTTGACTTGTACCCTCTTCGGGTAACGACCTAACCCTTTTGAGGACCATTTTTAACTCTTTAAAACATGGAAATCTTTCTATTTTAACAAAACATAATTACACCAAGAAAAATCCCTCTCATTTACTCTAAATCATGCTCAAATACTATGATATTGAGAAACTATTCTTCAAACCATAATTCATGCATTTCAATTCATTCACAACAAGATCATAAACTCAAATTTATCACAAGAGAGGGATTTCATAATTTGTGCTCTCAACAATCTTAAAGTTTAATCATTCATACGCATACATATATTTGCAAATCAATTTAAGGGGATAAGGACAAAAGGCCAAAACAATAATATCATCAAAACATCAATCATGCGAAAATTAAAGCATAAGTTACCAAAACCCCTTTAAATTTCATGCTTGAGAATCTTTAAATCAAGTTCTAGTATTTACAAACCCATGTAGTTTTTACGATTTACCCCACGTACCTCAAATTAGGAATTTAATGGATGATTCTTGAAGCCTACGGTCTGGGGATTCCAAAACTTCAATCAATTTCTAAAACCCATGATTGAATCTTGAGTTATATGAAATTTTAGTTTGAAACCCTAAGGGGTGTTCTTGATGAATTTTGAAGAAAATATGAGTAATGTGGTGTTTTGGGATTTTAATCTCGTGTTTAAGCTAATAAGAGAGTGGAAAATACCCAAAACACCCTTAATAATTCGGGAAAAAACTGAACAAAATTAGCCCAAGGTGGCGCCCTGCCTAGCCTGGGGGAGTACCCCGTGTGGCACCCTGCCTAACCCGAGGGACTACCCTAGGCAGTGCCCTGGCTAGTCCGGAGGAGTACCTAGCCGGGGCGGGATAATCACCCTGAGCTACTGGTTTGGTATACCAAACATGCCCTTAAGCTGGTCTAGAAATCCCAAAACTCACCCGAGATGTTCTTTTGACTTGCCCCATTGCGTATTAACAAAAAAAAAATCAAGAAACGGAGGTTGGGAAGGTCGAAAATAAAATCCTCCAAGATTGGAATCTCAAAATGAGACTAAGTCCTTTTCTACACTTAGAAACATTTCAAGTTTTCAACTCTGTATTCAAGCTACAATGAGATAACACAAGCACAAATTATGCAGGGCATTACAGCTTCGAACTGCTAATTTCGGATTTGTAGAATGATTGGTTCAGCTCATGAGGATTGCAGTGTGATTTTGAGTTTTTAAATGGGACGATGGAATTGAGGCCTATAGTTGACTTTGTCAGCATCCACTAATAATATCTACATTGAAAATTTTGACTATGAATTTTGACTATTTCATTGAATTCGAATTGTAAACTTTGGTCAAGTAGCATAGTTAAATTGTGTTAATGAAACTTCGAACGCACTTTGATGGCCCATCACAGAGATTTTAGCTTTGGATGTTTCAACTATTGGTGTTTTCAACTGGTGCAGCTGGCCCCTTCAGCGCATTCGCAACACCCCTATCGCGATCGCATAGGAGGAAATCCTTTAGCATCCGATTGTGAGGACTAGGTCGCAATCACAAAGAAGAAGTGAGTCGGTTTATGACAAACCCATAGGAAAATTGGGGAAATACTTAAAGTAATAACTAGGAATATATTATCAGAAAAGAAAGAGAGAAATGCAAAGATTAGACTCAGAGAAAGGGAGCAAGAGGAACAACCATTTTTCAAAATGACAAGTATAAGCTTCTTTCTTTTCGAAAAACTACAATCTGAGGAGAATTTTAAACTCAGTTTATTGAAATATTTTGCAGTACATAAGCCTATCGATTTATACAAATAGTTTGCCCTGCAAAGTATTTATACAAGTTTTAGTAAGACACTCGTAGGACTTTTACATTGAAATATCTGTATGATCATTATCGACATGTACATGATCTTTATCTTCACGATTTTTAACACTTTCAAACTCCTTATTCCTATTTCTAATATTTTAATGTGTATTATGGAACTTTGCTCTATTTTACAAAAGACGCCCACATGCATACCTTCTCTTGTACAAAAGAAAAAGACCAATATACTAATATCTTAAAGTAAATTCGTTTAACATATATGTTAGGTCGTACAATATGGATGAAGTTACTCCAACAAAATTTTGTTGTGGGTTGTGCCTTATTTAGATTCTACATCATATATAATTATGATTTATTTCAAAAAGATTTATTTACTTTTCTTGATGAAAACTATTTATCTGGTAGTAAAAAACTTTTTCGTATTTGTCTTTTTTATAGTCTTTTAGTAACTCTAACCACCTCCTCTGTCTAAGATTCAACTCCCTCTGAGAAAACACATACTACAGACTTTTGTGATCAGTAAACACATCAACATGCACACCATAAAGATAGTGCCTCCAAATTTTCAAAGCAAACACCACAACAGCTAACTCTTAAGTCATGGGTTGGGTAATTCTTCTCATGAGGCTTCTATTGTCTAGAGGCATAAGCTATAATTTTACCCCTGTGCATCAACGCACAACCCAGACCACACCAAAGCTATAACTTATCTTTGGATTATATCTTTTAAACTTACTTTTGTAATTATATGTTGGTTTTCTTATTTCTGATGCACTAGGTATTATATTTTTATCTAGAGTATTTACTTTTGTGTTTATTAGTTGTAGATTTTTTTTATTAATTACTTCTTGTTTTTCATTAATTTCTAGTTTTCCTATGTTTTCTAGAATTTCTGTATATGTTTCACTATCTTCCGAATCATAATTATCTGTTTCTTCAGCGTCTATTGTATTTATTTTTGATTCACTGGTTTCTGGTTCTTTATTTTTTATTTCTAATTTTTTCTTTAAATTGATTTATCTCGTTTAATAATTTTTGTTCTTTATATTTTTCTTCTTTTTCTTTCTGTCTCTTTTCATATAAATCTTTTAGCATTTGTAGTTCTTTTTCTAATTCAGCAATCCTACTATTTTTAGTTTTTTCTATTTTTTGTATTTCTTCTGTGGTTTTTTGTTTTATTTTATCTATTTTCTTTTTTCTGTCTATCTCTTCGTTTTCTCTTTCTATTCTTACCATGGCTGTCAACTTATTTTCTAATTTTAATTCTTCTTTTTCTAACATTAAATATAAATGTTCACCTATTTTCTTATATCTTCTTCCTAAATTAGAGAATACTATTTTTGTTTTTGATCCTTCATGATTTTCATATGTTTTTTTGTCTATTATAAATTCTTTTTGTTCATTTTATTTAAACGTATATAGGTTATGTTGATATATATATTCTTGACTATCTTTTGTTGATTCTAAATTTGATATTTCTTCTTTTTGTGCATTTATAGAGTTTTTACTAACTTCGATAATTATGTCATACTGTAGTCTTTCTATCCTTATTTTAAATTTTTTACATTTTTCAGACATTATTTGTTTGTGGTTTTTGTATCTTATTCAACTAAACAATATTTATAATATTTTGGTAGATATCTAAATCTGATTTTATCATAATTAATAAATTAATCAAATAACTCCAAATATATACTACTTCCATAACTTTAAACAACATAGGCTTTGATACCAAATGTACGAGGTGCGGATATCTTGGGTAACTGTAGGGAGTGCGGATAAATCGGGTAACTTAAATAGATCTATTATAGCTCTAATGGATATATTTTTAGTTGTGCGTGGATATTTCTTAACTTCTCTAAATATTTTTATTTTTAGTGTATTTATTTTAATTTTATTAATGTTCATATCTTGGGGGGTGATTAGATGGTATTTGATTAAATGTTTTATTGTAATATTCTTTAGTTTTTTCTCTTACTCTTTGTAATTCTTGTATATTATTTTGGAGGTATTCTAAATATTCTATATCTTTTGTTCTAAAATATTCAATTAAATTCTCTTTCATAAGTATTTCTATTAATCTTATTTCTTCCATATCTTGTCTCCAATATTTTAAATACTCATAGTCTATCATTTTATCATAAAGTAGTTGTGATGCTGCAAATTTCTTTCTAATAATTTATTCTAATTGAACTATATCTGGTATTAAATTCTAGGTTATCTATTTCGTAAATTATCCTGTCTTTTTCGTCTATGAATAATTTCATGTCTAAATCTTATTCTAAACTGTCTTTTAATTCTAGTTGTTTTATGGTTTTATTTATCCAAATTAATCTTTCTTTTAATTGTTCTCTTCCTTTTCTAAGCTGGTTTCTATAATTAATTTCTTCGTATAGCCAACTTTGTTTTTCTCTAATTCTATTAATATATTCTAGCATTTTTAATCTGTATAATATCCATCTGAATAATAACTATCTGAATTATTTGTACCATAGAAATCTATATTTTGTAATTCATCTTCTATCCAATTAGTACTTAGTAAGTCATCTTCATAATAAAATATTTTTTCTCATATTATTTTCTTTATGTCTTCTAATTCTAAGTCTTTTATGATATATAAAACTAGTATCTTAGTTTCATCAGATATATATCTTTTCATATTATCCATATTATGCTTGGGTTTCTACGAATAACTTGGATAACTTGGAATTGGATTCTAGTAATTAATTGCTTTATCATAGTATTTATTAGTTGTTTGTTTTAATCTTAATAATTCCACTATATTCCACTATATATTTTATATGTTTAGTTCTCATATATTCTTCTAAATTTGTTTTCATTAGTTTTTCTATTAATTGTATATTTTTCATATTCATTTTCCAATATACGTAATTTATCATTATTGATGTGTAGGTTTGGTATGTAAGTATTTATAAGAATAAGTAGGTAAGTGATGTATGTAATTTATTCTAGTCATAAAATATTTATCAAATATTTTTTCCAGTATGATTTTTCTTAGGGTGATGGCTATAGAGGCTAGCGAAAGTTAAGAGTAGCTTTCCAAAAAGCAAATTTGTAATACCCCGTAAGATTCTAAGCTTACTTTAGTTCTTAGTTACATGCTTAAGGGGTCCAAGACTTAGAAATTTCACCAAGTGTTGAGGGCTTAGTCATTTTCAAGATCTTTAAACTTCAATGATTTTATTTGAACCTTCCCGACCTTGGGATGTCAATTTTTGAGTTGATTCATGATCGGGGTTGTTCAGAGTATGTCTAGGTTGAGTTTTGGGATTTTTGGATGAGGTTCGGGCCATGTTTGGATGGCCAAAAGCAGTGTACCGACGTGTTTAGGCCGTGATATATTGTTCTCTTCAATGGAGTAAGGTCTGCGGAGCGTTGCTCTATCCAGTGGAGTAAGCTCCGCAGCGCATGGCTTAGTCCCACACAGTGTTTTTGGATTAAGTGACCAAGGGTCATTTGAGTCAATTCCCTTCATCCAATTCGTCCATAACACTAAATTGTGTCTCCAAGGAGCATTATTGTAACACCCTGTACTTTTGGGCTAGAATCAAGACCGTTGTTCCTACGCGTATGCACCCGAACTAGATGATTCCTTGTTAATATATGTGTGATAATCAATACTATAGTTTTATTTAGTTCAGACCTCAGTAGTATTCAGTATTTAGTTCAGAACTCAGTAAACTCAATCAGCTAATAGAACTTAGTAGCATTCAGTCAGTTAACAGAATTCAGTAGTATTCCGTTAGTCAACGGAACTCAGTGAACTCAGTAACAGTTCAGCCAAGTCTGGTATGAACTAGGAAAGTTCAGTGTCTATTCAGTTGGGAGTAGGATTCAGCATCGAGCGAACCCAGGGATGGGGTCATTCCTAGCAGAGGGTTTGACCCTTGGTAGCAATCCGTGTGTTACATAACTACGTAGCCAGTGTAGGTTGAGATATCTTCCTATAAGACTAGAGGGTTGATACATCTCATATGAGTTTTCCTGCCAGCAAGGATTGATGAAAATCTTTCTGTCATAGAGGGATAGCTCACAGCTTATTTTTACCCGTGGCACGGTACTAACACCCTTCCAACTGGGGTTACAAGTTGGACCCCGATCTATTCATAAAGGGGCATGTCGGTTAGATGATTACCTCCCATAGTTTTAATTTCAGATTCAGCCTTCAAAATAGAACTCAGTTCATTTCTACAGAAATCAAGACTGTCAGATACATTCACTCAGCTCAGTAAAGAACTCAGATAGTTCTACAAATTCAAGACTGTCAGATACAGTCACTCAACTTAGAATAGAACTTGGCTAGTTCCACATGATCAGTAATTTTGCTTGACCATCGCGTATAGTTATTATTTATTCAGTTATCAGTAATTTTGTACCTCAATTTATAGACTATTTGAGAATTATGTTATGTACTTAGTCTTGCATTCTCATATAATACAGTCTTCACAAAATCATGCTCAGTTACCTCATGCTACTCAGTTAGTCCCTTTCTCATATGCATAATACACTACAGTTTCAGTCCAGTTATGCAGACTAAGTACAATCCAGTTTTACATAGCCAGTATTCAGCTTCAATTATACTTATATCATTAAAGTATAGTTTTACAGAAACTAAGTGTTGAGATTTATCATCTTATCAGAGAGTGTTTGTCACTCACACTTTAAGATATTTCAGTTTTCATTTTATTCAAACATAATGGAGAGTCCACTTACACTTAGCATGCATGTTTTATGATTTCGTATAAAAAATATTTTTTTGTATTGCATTCACCAATGCATACTTAGTACATTCCAGAAGTACTAATCCATATATACGTCTGTGTGGCTACAATTCTCATAATGTAGGTACCAGTTGTAGCGCGCACATCACGATCCTATAGTTGCAGATTCCAGCTAGTAGGTGATGATTTCTCCTACTTCGGGAACTCCAAAAAGTTTTAGTTCATGTACAGTTCATTTACTTTCATGTGTATTAATTAGTGGTAGTTGGAGGCATGTTCCAACCATCTATAGTTAGTATAGTGGAGGCTTCATAGATATCAGTTAGAGTCAATCATGTAAATTTCGGTTTCATCTTTCAGATTTATCAGATTATAAAGTTTATCAATATTGTACCTATTTTAGATTTTCAGTATGATTATATTACTGCATAGCAAAACAGTCATTTATTATGTCATAATTCCGTTGCTTTTTACTATGCCAGCTCATGGGTTAGCTTAGGATTACTGGTGGTTCCAAGCACCGTGTGATGACTAGGGGTACTCTTGGGTTGTTACAAACTTAGTATCAGAGTTCAGAGTTCAAGTGTCCTAGGGTGTCTATGAAGCCGTGTCTAGTAGAGTCTTGCGGAACGGTACGGAGACATCTGTACTTTTCTTCGAGAGGCTACAAGGCATTTAGGAAATATTTTCCTTCTTTCAAGTCTCAGATCGTGCAGTAGAAGTATTATCTAAGAAATTGATGCAGATCCTTATCTTGAACTATTTATGCTAACTCTACCTTAGTTTTGAGACGACATAAATAGTGAAACTTAAGTCCTTACAGACAGAGTTTCCTCAGTCAGTCCCTACAGACAGTTATGGGATTGAATGTTGGATCAGAATGTATCCCATCAATGCCCTTATGTCCAAAAGTTTGAAATATTTCATTCATGTTCATGAAAATCATGCATTAAGCCAAAGTCAGATATGCTTTCAGATTTCTTCTCAGAATCCCTTTTTACAATATGTGATCTAGCGTTAGAATCATGGACCCAGAAGTTTAGCTTTAGTAAAGTTGAGATATGTTATTCAGATTGAGCAAATTATTTATTCAAGGGGCTAGTTGTACAAAAGGTGAACCAGTAGGCTTGAACAGTGTATACAAGAATTAAGTTTATTTTTTTGAGATTTTGTATGTTGATGATTGCAGAAGCTAAAGAAAGTTTAGTATGTTCTATAGGAGTTCAGTATTCATGTGTATTATTATACCCCTAGACTCTATAGTAAAGTGAGTTTAGAGTTTAGTAAAGTAGTCACAGACTTAAGATGATGGCTTAAAGATGAGGAGAGATAATAGAACAAGTGACCAAGTCATGCTCTCAGAGTCTACTAGTAGTGCAAGCATATGTAGAAAATAAGTAAGGGAGGATGATTCTCGACCCATTCTTATCACAGTGCAAAGTTTTATACTTCAGTCATCACAATACCTACACATGCTTTATATGTCAGTTCCATGAACACAGATCATATTTATGCACTCTCCATAGAATCATGTACTTTCCCAGTTTCTAGTATGAGAAGTTCTAGATCACTCAGCAGTACTATCATGACCCGAGCCGGGCCCTGGCCGTAATGAGCATCCCAAACCATGAAGGCTCAGGCGCCCTTCTAAATCTGGTAGTCATGGAAAATATTCATATAGTAAAAGAAAATTTGCGGAAAACAAAACAAGACGACACAATGGTAAAATTTATAAACTTGAACAATTTGAAAAGAAATTCTGAATATTCTAGATATATGACACCCGTCTGCGAAATCTCTAACATCACAAGATCTATCATGAGTCTGAAACAAAACTGGAACAAGGCCCCCAGTCGGACCCAAAATAAAATTAATAATAGTGTTCAAAAGAAACAGGCCTTCCAAAAGGAAGAAGGCTCACCAACTGCACCCTGCTGTCTGACACTTCTACGATTTAGCAGGACCCCTGGATTGAGTTTCAGACCCTGAAATATAGGGGGTCAAAACAAAAGTACTGGTACGTAGAGAAATAAAAAATAATGCATTTATATATATAATTGATGAGAGTCGATCATAAAACATCATGCATGATATAGTTTAAAACACATGGGCAATTCTTTGATAATCATAAAACATTTTTGTCAAAGCAATTCCAGATCTTTGTGTTACTTCTGAGTTAGGTGGCACTCCCCTACAAGTTTGATATTCCACGGGCTATATGAAATCCGCCAAGCTCCCAACCCAAGTTTGCCGCAAGGGTTGGAGTGTCTGAGTTTGATATGCCACAAGACACTAGGCCGGCGTAAATCTCTCAAGGGAACATAATAACCCGTATCGGCAAAATACGATTTCAGGATATGAGTTGTCTGAACTCGTGCCTTCTTAGGGGAACTACCTAACATCTCTTTATGCCCAATTTTAGCCTTTTTGAACATGCATTATTCTGAATTCAAAATCATGAAAGTCTGAGAAAATCTGATTTCTATACCATTCTGTGTGTTGTGGCATTGTCTAATTTGGTATCGTCATACCAAGACTTGTAAGTCATGTTTCTAAGCCATAATTATCATGTTAAAAATATCTTCTTTCAAAACATAAATCTTATACCAGCAGCTTCAAACAATTCAAAGGAGAATCATGCTTCAAGCATTTATCAAATCATATAAAAAAAATCATTCTTTTTAGCATTTCAACAAATATGTGGTGGTCATGCATTTTAGGAAAACCAGGTAATTCTTTCATTATATGATCAAACTTTATCAACATGCAAAACCCTTCTCATCAATTTAAAGATCAATCTTAAATCATTCAATGATAGTTAAGAACATTGTTACCATGTTTCTAAATAACATTCGAAAAATCAAAAGATGTTACAACATGAGAGGGAGAGTAAATAGTCATGCTCTCAATTCAAGTATCATATTTAACCACATGCATATACATATATAAGATTTCAAATTAATTTGGGGAATAGGCCTCAAGTCCAAAACACTAATATCAATTTAAAATTCATTATGAAAAATTTCAATGTAAATTCCAGAAACCCGTTCAAGAATTCATGATTTCATATTGTTAAAAGTTGTTAAACAATTTCATTTTGCCCAAGTAATTTTAGGAAAACCCCACATACCTTAGATTATGTAGTTTGAAGAACAAAACCTGAATCTTAATTTTTTTTTCTTGGAATTCTTGACTTAAGAGCTTGATCTTGATCTTTGGGGAAGGGGTTAGGGTTTTGATTTGAGAGGAAAATTGGATTATAGAGTGTATTATGCTTCTTGGGGCGTGAATCTTATGTTATGGATGGACCTTGGGTGAAGTAAAGGTCCAAATTTCCCTTAAAAATGCTAAAACAGAACATGAAAATTAGGTGTCGTGCGACAGAGCGTGCTTCGCACGCTAATCGCGCGCAGCTACTGTCTCTCTCACGAAAATGGTTGTAACTTTTTGCTAGGGTATCAAATTTTTGCAAAATTGGTATCATTGAAAATATAATTTGAAGACCTTTGATTTGATATATAGTAGGCCCGCTAATTCATTATATACAAAAAGTTATGGTCGATGGAATTTGACCCAAGATTAAACATCCACTAAAACTTATTCGGTAGGAATGTTTTCAACTCGTCTTAGAGTTAGGGGATTTTTGTGACCTAAATTCATATTAAAAGGTATTCTAACACTATAGTATTGATCATCACACATATATTAACAAGTAATCATTTAGTTCAGGTCTATACGCATAGGAACAACAATCTTGATTCTAGCCCGAAAGTATAGGGTGTTACATTATCTCCCCTTGGGATCATTCATCCCCGAATGATGGGTAGAGACTTCTTGAAGCTCTAAAAGTGTAGAATAAAGAACGAAATATTGATTTGAACATTTTTCCTCAACAAAAATATGCAAAGTCATCACACGATCTTCATTATAAACCTTAGGGAAACGGATAAGCATGAAACCTGAGATAATAAAATCTGAGATCGACATTATTCTCGGCATTTGTTTTATGGCACATGATCAGAACATTGTAAGGCATAAATATTTCCTGAGAGTCCTCAACCCGATTAAGATTGGTACAAGACATGAGATGAGATTCCCGCGAGACATAAGAATAGATTAAAAACATTTTCTACCTCAAAGATACATCGAATAGACTTAAACTTAGAGACACTACTCCTCCACGCCCCGAACAATAAATAACATACTTCATATTTTCCAATTCTCTCACCATGCATCTAACCACAAAATTTAAGTCACACCGCAAAGTGCTTTTACGTTGAAGCCTAACCCTGAGTAACAAGATACTAACTTAAGCTACAGTCACCTGTACTCTACCTCCCATTAAGAAAAATTACTTCACCTTATTACTACCACCAAACACAATCGAGTTTTTTTTTTATCAAGGAGCACCAACTACATAAACCAGTGATTTACATTCTCATCAATAACAACATTAAAGCCCATCGTTACTATACTCACTACATGAATTTCCCCCACTACGACCAACAATTTCAATCTCTCACAAATATTTTAATCACATTTCTCCTTCTTAGCTATTTCACACAACAAAAGTTCATATCCTTCTTTTCCCTTCCACCTATAACCTTAGCTCAAGAAATCACATAAAATTTTCACCTTGAAGAACATCTACACCCCTACCTAACACATCATCACGCTTCCACAGCCACCATCATACTATCATACGGAAGGTCATTAAGAGACCCAAGCACACACGTCATGAATAGAAGCAACACTTGCCAGACCATAAATTATACTTATTGCACTACTCAAGGAGGGACATGAGGTGAAGACATGATAGAGCAGACATGAGTTGCTTCATATATCAAGTGTATGGATTGCAAGTAAAGAGACGCTCTGACATAAACACAACATAGTATGAGTACTTAGGACAGACCATAGCGAAAAACATAAGCCGAATTAAAAGGGGGAATTGACCTAAACACCCCTGGAAAACATAACTAAAAGATGAAAGTTTTGGGGAGCGTGTGTCATACGCTCAGGAACCCCAAAATGGAGCGTGCGCCACTGCTCTACGCATGCTACCCCTAGGTGTGGACTAGAGCGTGCATCAGGCGTTAATCACACGCTGCTACTATTTTAGACTACCAAACATACCCTTACGCTCGTCCAAAATTTTTTAAATCTACCCGAGATGTACCTTTGACACCCCCGACCATGAATCAACTTATAAATCGACATTCTAAGGCCGAGAAGGTCGAAAATAAAATCATTAAAGATTAGGAGCTCAAAATATGACTAATTCTTTTAACAACTTGAAAAATTTTCAGGTTGTCAGCTCTCTATACATTTAACCAAGAGTGGTATGAATTGAGAATGCTACGGGGTGTTACATTATAACTAAGACAAATATTTCCTCTTGAAGCGATTTCTCCTCATTTAAAGAACTGAAATTTGCCATGAGTTTGCATAAACTTTATAACTTTGGATAAACCCGATATAGGATGAAATAGTGACATATAGAAACATATTTTCTTAGGACCAAGCATGCTGAGAGACATATTTTCATGGATCATGAACAGTATAATATATGGCTTGAATACATGAAAGAAGGGATTACTGAGAGACATAATTGCTTCTAGTTTGGAGGTCAAATCATAAACATAAGTCCATAGAGAACTCGAACCATAGGCATAGGCATGACTTGAACACCTGATGTAGGACATTAGCAGAATAACCTCTGAAATGAATGTAGGAGGGGTATGGTGGTTTAGGAATAGATTTATCATGACTCCTCCCCGCAAACTTGCCGCATAGAGAACATTCGGAAACTCACTTAATTCCCCATATCCCTCTTATATCAAAGTCATAACTCTTAACATAAAAGAGACATCACCATACACTTAAAATCTAAACTCTCACAGAGGAACTATACTCCGAAGGCCTTACTTTTTTTTTTTGTAAATGTTACTATTAACTTTCTCTAGCCTCTATAGCCATCACTCTACAACTCCCACTCTCATGAGCGCTCACTTCAACACTCCTTATCATAAAAGGGGGATATCAGTATATACATGAACACAACTCTTCTCATTAATCTATAATACAAAGACACTAAATTATTTTCTAGGACATTCCCTTTCAAGGACCCTAATCTTATTCCTTCTAACTCCCAAAGTCATCAACTTACAACTAACATTTTCATGGGCATAAACACCTACGCTTCTAAATACTTAACGCTCCTTCTTGAAGAACAAGGTTATGAAACAGGAAATCGAAGAAACTGCGCAGGGCGAAGAAATGAAAATCGAGCAACGAAGTGAAGCAATGGAAAACCAAGCAACAAGTTGAAAGAAATTACAAGTTAGGATCCCGCCTGAAGAATATGGTGATAAAACTCAAGTCAAGAGTCAAGGAAAGCTACATAGATAGAATTTTGTAATTTCATTTATCTTTTAACTTGTAATTTTCATTTTTGATGAAATGACAGAGCCGCTTACCAAAACCTCGATGGAACCTCACTCGAATCTCCAACTCGGTATAGTCCACCTCCTTCCGATCTTGTAATATACCGATCACTTGATTCCCTTATAACTCGGGTAGTAGGATGTTCGTCAAGACTCGGTTGCCCTTCTTATTTTTGTTTCATTCCTCGAATAATGATCGGGACAAAATTCTGTCTCATTGTCTACTTCTTTGTATGAAAACACTCGATGTTTACATTCAAAGGAGGAATGATGTCGACACGTAATTTTGTCCCATTGAGAATAATTCTTACTCCGTTATCACGTACTTTCACCCCATCTTATAATTTTCTTCAAGAAAAACAAATGAATAACCACCTCATCTTTTATTTATTTATTAATTCCTTTTTTTTTATCCAAATAACAAACCCTAACTAATTTTGTCTTATCTCAAAGATTCTAACCACCCAATACCACCCCAACCCACGTGACCCTCCCCCCTCTCTTTTCTTGGCCACAAAGGAAATATATACATTGAGGAAACTTCCAGGAAGGGATCACAACAACTAGTAGGGACCACTTTATTTTCTTTTCTTGAGAATATATATATATATATATATATATATATATATATACACGAGAGAGAGAAACAGAGAGGGGGACTTTCCATTATTTTAAGAAAAAAAAGGAAAAAAAAGCAGAGGACATCCATGGCCTCCATTTTTTTTCTCAAGCACCCACGCACTAAATCCTTTCTCTTGGACACGAAATTGAGCACACACTCACTCTCATAATAAGACCCAAATCATCATCCGCACTCTGTTCAAACCCCTTCCCAAATTCTTTGTTTGCTTGATTTCTTCTTGAAGTAAAACAGTAAAGTCAGCTAAATCGAACATATGTCGTCGTCTTCCGTCACCGGAGCTCCAGTCGTAGGTTTACTCTTTTGTGTTTTCTTAGCAATTTGGGTCTTGTTGGCCCCCTCTTCTCAACGGATTTCCTATTCGGTTTGGATTTCGAGGGTCTCGCGTTTGATTCTACGTTTTTCATTACAATTTATATTTTGGATATTCTGTTCATTCCTAACTGGTTTGGAATTCGGATCGGTCCGAGCAGCGGGTCTTTGACCGCGAGTTGGATCAGCCATTGTTGAGGTTTATTCTTCTTCCATGAGTTCAGGTTTCTTCTTCTTTCATTCATTATTATCAATCAGAATCTGAATCTCTTGAGGCCCCATTCTTAACTCTATCCTTTTCTTATGTTTTCCGTAGTTGATGACGTGGTTTCATGGTTTTTTGAATGTGCGTGAATCCTTGTAATTGGTGTGGTTTGATTCATTGACTTTTATATTGAAATTAATTAATGGTTTGGTCGAAGGGATTGTATTTATTCATCGGGGAATGCCCGAAGTATCATGTACTTGAAGACGGCGCACGGTCAAGGCCCGGAACGTCGGGTGGATTTCAGTTCAGGAGTAGTTTACGATTAGTTTAGAATAGAATAGGTTTATATTTTCGCATTTTTCATTTTTCGGGACTGTATAATTGGACTTGACACTAAATTTTGGATTGTTTCATCTTGTTTGCTTGATTGATTGTTTTATTTTTTTGTGTGGTTTATACATTCGTAGTGCCAAAATAGTCGATACACTCTACCAAGCGACCGTGGTCAAACCACGGGACCTAGGGGTGCCTAACACCTTTCCCTCGGTCAACAGAATTCCTTAGTCGGAATCTCTGTTCACAAACCAGTTTTAAAGAGTCAAAATCATTTTGAAAAGGGTCTTTCAAAGGTGACTTGGCACATCGGATTATTTCAAGTGGCAACTCTGAATAAAAAATGTAAATAGTCCTTTTTAGAAATAAATTTTTAATCTTTTGTCACTCAATAAAAACCCTTTCGAAACTTAAAATCTAACCTTTTTGGATGCTAAAAAGGGGGTGTGACAAATATCAGATAAACTCTTATAGCCATAGTTATATGTTCGCCTCCTTTCTTCTCTTCTCCCCTCTTTTAATCGTATTTGTTAAAAACATTATTTGATGTACTAAAAGAAATTTAAATTCAAGTACTACTAACATGTGATTCAATCAGTTAGCAACAAATAAGGTTACACATTTGGGACCATATTTGGATGTTATGAAGAAAGTGTGGATGATATTCAACAAATATTTTTAATTTTGTTTGGTGTGTTCTGATCATTTTATTCCTCTTCATAATTGTATTTTGGTGTTTGAATTCAGTCAGGATGGGTGACACGATTTCAGAGATGTTTAGTTGTGTTTTAAATTATTATTTTTATTGGAAAAAATACATAAAGTAGCATACTTAAGTATTAAATTACAAAAAATAACAACACTTTTATCAAATTACATTTTGTAGCATATGCATTTGAATTTTTGTAGCAATAGTTTGCAAAAATACAAAATACAAATCAATCATAAGGGAAGTAAAAATTATATGTATTTGTATTTTTGTAGGAACAGTTTGGAAAAATACAAAGTACCACTTGCTATATTATGTAATTATAAAACTGTTTCTATGAAACTCATAATTAAGGGGATAAATATGTTATTTCTGAATTATGTCCTTTTTTATTTTGGATGGTTTTGGAGTTGCTCCGGTTGACTTTGGTAAACACTCTAAGATCTAAGCATTGTATAAAAATTTGTCAGCTCCATCAGATCTTGAACATCAAGTTTGGGTTAGTAGAATGGTTGGTTTAGGTATCGAGACTTTTAATGCAATTTTAAGATTTTAAATGAAATATTAAAAATTAAGGCCTAGAGTTGATTTTGGTTGATTTCCAATGATAATACTTGTGCTGGAAATCTGATTGTTTTGTTGATTTTGCATGTCAAAATTAATCTAGTTACCATAGATGGATTGTGTTCATGGGTTTCTCAACAAAAACTGTAAGCCTCTTCTTTCTGAGAAAATAGACAATGTGAGGAGAATTTCAAACTCACTTTATTAATATATTTTGCAGTACACAAGTCTTTCTATTTATACAAATATTTGGTTCTACAAAATACTAGAAAATACACTTTCTAGTATAATTGAGTCCTTAAGGACTCTTATCGACATTTATAAAATCATTATCTTTACGACCTTCAACACTTCCAAACCCCTTGTCCTTATTGAACCAATTGTCAATTGGGTCCGAATTCCAAATAATCTAATATATTATTGTGTATTATGTAATTTTCATATTCTTACATCTTTATATGTCGAACCCCCTAAATAAAAATTCTGAATCCACCACTGGTTATGCATCTTATTATAAAATCTTTTGTATAGTTTTTTTTTGTCATCTTATCTAATATCGTTAAGATTAACAATTATTAGCTTACGCAAGATGTCCTTGTTATTTCAGTTCCGACAAATTTTCACAAATTATAGAGTAGGTAACTAGGGTTACCAAGAATGTTTTATTTTTTTTCACTTGAATTTTAAAAACGTGTCTATTAGATCATTAATAGAATATACGTTTTGGACCACTAACATGTGATTCGTGTCATTTTGCATCAAATAAGGTTGTATATGTAGGACCATCCGTATATTCAAAAAGGAAGTAGGGTTTATATTAAACTACAACAGATAACAATATTAAAAAACATCAAAAATATATTAATTCGATTGAATTGAATCGAATTGATAGAAAGAAACCCTTCTTTATAAATCAAAAGTTTTGAACAAGCATTGCTACTTGTTTTCTTGAAATAGAAAAACGTGTATATTGATAGCTTGTGACTTTGCCATTTGGATACATATTTTAGGTTGTATGCATAGAACTATTTGAATGATATTAATAACTTAGGACCATTTGGATGACATTAAAAATTAAATTTATTTAGCAAAAAGGATACATTTTTGTGTTCCCTTTATATGGCAGTTTTATAATGTTTGAATGGTATGACATGTCTAAAACTATAAGTTGAATAAAATATGCAGCGAATATTATGATATAATTATTTCATTTCGTTTTACTTGATTTTTGTACTAAAAACTAGCGATTCAGTTTACTTGTCCATTTAATTTTATCATTTGTGTTTTCATAATACCTTTACTTTTATATAACTTTATAGCAATAGTCATAGTCAAATTTAAAATTTCAAACATCGTTTCGAAGGCAAATTTAGTAAAGTACACCCCTAGTTAAAATTTTCTTAAGAGGGTATCAAGTTGTAATACCTCGTATACTTCTAAACTAGAAAACGAACCGTTTTCCTACGTATGAAACCTCTAATCTTGTGATTCATATTTGAGTACATGACTTTCAATGAGTATTCTAGTGATAAGAGATCTTATGATGTGTTAAACGTGTTCATAGGAGTCACTTAAGGTAATGCAAACTAAGAGCTTTTGAATCCATCAAGTTTTAGTATTTGATTTTGCAAGGGTCATTTTTCAACGAGCATAAATTGATTTATATATGGTATTTTGGTATATTAAGACCCATCAAATTGTAGAGAATTGAATTAGCTTTTCAACGATATCAATTTCGCAAAAATCTGATACCTGAGCGAAAAGTTACAACCATTTTCATAAGATGCAGTAAGCCAGGGCGATAACCGAAGCGGCGCCCTGCCTATTCCTGTCAGCGTAATTTTCTGTAGTCAATCTCCGCATCCAAGAGGGGTATTTGGGTCATTTCCCACCCTCAAATAGCCCCAATAACACCAGATTCAGCCCCCAAACACCAAATTATACCCTCATTCTCTCAAATTCTCTCAAGAACACACCTTAGGGTTTCAACCCAATATTCAAGAAACTCAAGATTCTACCATGGTTTTTCCAAATTGATTCAAGAACACCATTGAGGATTCAAAAGTTCAAGTTTTTACATTCAATTCATCCTAGGAAATCCAAGATTCAAGTTTTCTCATCTAAGATCATCATGTAAGGTATGTTGAATTTCAACAAGGACAATCCTTTCGTCCTTGTATTCAAAACTTGTTTTAACTTATAAATTACTGAATTTTATGTGATTTTCCATGAAACTGAAATTAGGGTTTATACCCAATTTATATTGTTTGAAGATTATGAGTTTACAAGTGATTGAATATCAAATTGCATGACTATTTTCATGTATTTATGCGCGTAATGCAATTTTCCAGATTTTTGAAAGTGAGTTTAAGTATGATATTGAGATTCTTGATCTTATTATTTCTATGGTATTGAAGTATTTTTAAGAAGCATATTGAGTTGGATGGTTTTCTATGATTTTGAATTATATGAGTTCTAAATTGGAATTCATACCATATATCACTATTTACAAGATTATGAGTTTTTGAGAGTTGTTGAAGATAAATTTCATGAGTTTGTTTATATTTTCATGGACATTGCTGAAATTTCCATATTTTAATATGATTTACGAATGTTTATGTTTTGAGATGTTTTTACATGAGTTTGAAGCATGGGTTTTAAGCCCTAAGATTTAGTTTTGATATTTCAAGAAGCTTATATTTTTAGCATGCTTTGATAAGCAAGATTTGACCTTTTGATCCTAAGCTGAGATAAGGAATCCACATTATTCATAAAATTCATGATTTAAAGCAAAGAGAAGTGTAATTGGTTTTTATTATAAACCGTTATGCTATTTTAAGGTGGATTTCCTAAAAGTTCTTAGCAATAAGTATGGGAGTAGTATTTAGCACCTAGTTGGGTATGATTCCAAGGTCTTATGCCCCAGAACGACGTGCCACCGTAGGTTTTTGAATTTTCCCATAGTGGGTTAAGATAGTGATCACTAAAGTTAAGGTTTTATTTCAATGGCAAGGGTAGAACAGCTCTCCGCTCACTTGGTTTTTGTCGGTTAGAAGAACCTCCCAAAGAAGACCCCTACTCTTTAAATAGTTTATAGATTTGAATTCTTAGTATATATTTTGAAAGTTAATATCTTAAGATTTCCAAAGTTTTAAGTCCCAAAGTCTCCAAAAGGTGTTACATTCTTAAAGTTTCCAAGTCTTTGAGTCCTAAGTCCTAAGTTTCCCAAAGTTCTATAATTCTTAAGTTTAAAAGACGTCCGTTATTTTCATAAGATTAAAGTGTATGTTCTGAAAGTTATTATTTTAAGATTTTATCATTTAACAAGATTTGAGAACAATAAAAGGATACAGATTTTAGAATAAGGTGGAATGACTCACGAGATTTATACTACATGCTTCCCTATTCATGATTTATGAGATTTAGATTTCTGTTTTTGCTCAAGCTATGTGAGTCATTTATATCATCATGCATGATTTCTATAAAGATTGATGATATTGTTTAACTATTGCATACACCACCATATACTCAGCACATCATCAAAGTACTGATCCACATATATGTTTATGTGCTACGTTGTCTCATAATGTAGGTACAAGTTGTAGCGCATATACCATATTCAGTCAGTTCGCAGCTTTCACTCAGCAGGTGAAGAATCCTTTTGATTCAAGAGCTCGAGTCAGTTATGCAGTTTGAGAAGTATTGTATTTTCTTTAATCAGTCATATTGAGTTGGGATAGTT
The DNA here is from genome assembly GCF_002878395.1 of Capsicum annuum. Taxonomy (NCBI): domain Eukaryota; kingdom Viridiplantae; phylum Streptophyta; class Magnoliopsida; order Solanales; family Solanaceae; genus Capsicum; species Capsicum annuum. Next base: position 205,281 of record NC_061117.1, on the reverse strand, counting down.
GGGAGTCATGACCCAGCTACCTATAGTCAGTACTAGTAGAGGCTTCATAGACAGTCAGTAGTGTTAATGTATTTAATTTCAATTTTGTTGTAAAAGCAGAGTTGTAATCTTGTAAGTTCAGATTTGTATTGGTCAAGTTCAGAGAAGTTTTATGTTTTCGTTGATTTTATTCAGATTTATGTATTTTATGCAGTTGCTTATAAGTATGTCAGTAGAAAGGTTAGCTCAGGATAACTTATGACCCTAAGCACCGTGTGACGTCTCGGGACTCGTTTTCGAGGCATTACACAAGTCAACGGGGAAAAACAATATTGAAATCGAGAGAATATATAAAATCGTAAGTTTCAAAATTCTGAATTTCAAATTAAATCATGATTTTTATCGTGTGATCTAACAAATTATAAATTTTCTATCAGGTAAAATAATGTTAAATAAGGTGAAACGAAGGGTGCAAACTCTTAGTATCATAAGTTATTATAAATGATTTGAATCCTCTATTCTTAATTAAAAATTTTGGTTTAAGCCTTTGAAAATAAAAATACTATGTTAAGAGCATCGTCTACAAAAATAATCCTAAATTAAATATCAGACGTCAAATAAAAAATTTAAAAATAAAATAAATATTGGATAAACTCTTATAATCATGGTTATATATCCTCTTCCTTTCTTCATCTACTCCTCTTTTTTATTGTAATTGTTAAAATTATTATTTGATGTACTTAAAAAAAATTCAAGTACTACTAGCATTATGACAACCGATTTCATTGTTACTAAATTATTCTAATAAATTCATTCCTCGATATTAATTTGGGTCCAAATTAGCCAACATTTTATTTATTATGTCACCTTAAATTTTTCGGTGAAGATTTTAGCCTTCAGATGTATTTACATAGTCTCAAGCTCGATGAATTTAACTATTCATGAGTTTTAATATCAATAACTTAGTTTGAAATTTCTTTAGATATTAATTAAGGTCATACAATATCCTAACACAAAGTTAAGTTTAAAACTTTATTTTCGATAGAATTTCAATATGGATTTTTATTAGGACCAACTTCAAATGATCATATCTCTTAGAATATAAGGAGTTGGGAAACCCAATACCCACTAAATTAAATATCTTTGAGTCCTCTTTTCAATACATCAAACCGTTTCTCAATCCAATTTGGAGTAAAAAGTTATGACTATTTTACTAAGCATTGTCCGGGCTAAAGTAGGATTTCGCTGTAGCAAAAATTCTGATGGTATTTAAATCATCTTCAGTCGTATTTTAAGTTTAAAAAACCCAAATTTCATTCCCCCAACCCCATAGAGGTGATTTCTCATGGCTTAATATTAAAAATTCCTTCGTTGAGATAAGTTTGTACATTATTTTCTTCATCTTTTAATTTTTTAACATCTTGAAATCCTTAAAGGACCTTTAATGGTGGAATTCTTTTGAGGAAAACTTATGGGTGTTTTAAATATGACCTAGAGCTGGTTCTAAACTATAAATTAAAGATTCCTAACATGAATTTCATAAACTAGAATATGAATTTTGATGGTTAGGAACCTGAAATTCCGTAAAGATAAGACCTTTAGCATAAAAACTCTATTAATGGAGATGGGTTAAGCTTGAAATAGCTAATTAATGATTAATTGAACTTGGAGAATGATGTAGACCTTGAATTAAGGGTAGAATTAGTGGGTTTGAATCCTCAAGATATTTGTTTGAAGAGTAAATATTTAATTACTCTTATAATTGCTTGATTTTAGATGATTGATTGTTCCAAGGCATGAAAGAAAGGAAAAAGCATCCTTGTTGTAGCTTGCTTTTTCTAAAAGTTTGGCGTCCAGGCAGGCTAGGTTTAATGAGTAGAAGATTGTGTTATTTTATATTTTCATAATTTTGAATTGATGGGAGAAAGCATGGCTACGCGTGCGGGCAAGGAGTTGAGGTGTATAAAGACACGAGTACATAACTTTATTCCCAAAAACTATATTATTGATTGATTATGTGATATTTATGATATTATGTGCTATGTGCCTGAAAGGAACATGATATGTTTTTTAGTTGTTCTAGTGATGAACTTAGTTGAGTTGTAATTGTATTAAGTTGTATGTATTGTGCAATAATATGATGAGGAGAATTATGCTAAGATTGAATATTGATGAGCATAGTAATATCTATGGGATAGATGATCTGAATTAGTGTGATGATTGTATTATGTGGAAAGTGGTAGAGGATAATGATACGCGTGAATATGTTAGTTATAGGTGGTGATGTTAGAACCCAAATTGTGGTATTTAAGAAGATAATGATATTTTTAATAATTAATGAGTAATTAAGGATCCAATAGTGACTTGTATGCGTAAGAATTAAATTGTGATTTATGTTATGATATTCTTGTTTTGATATTGATAAAAATACTATATCTATTTGATGCCCATGAGAGGCTAAATTGGTGATAATGATGATTTATTGAATTGTGCCTATGAGTGCTTGTTTGATAATGATAACTATTTAAAGTAATGATATGAATACTTGTTGATTGGTATTCGGACATGCTTGCTATTGTAGATGTTTGGATTGTTAATGCGTGTATAAAGGATTATTGAAAATTTACTTGATGGAATTGTCTAATGACTGTAAGTGTACATGTAAACTTGGTACATTGTGTTGTATGTTGTGAGGTTGTGTAAATTTGATATTGATAATACTTGTTTATGTTGGATCGGGTACCACGCCGTTACGGATATGTATATGTTGGATCGGGTATCACGCCGGTAAGGATATCCATACGGCTGATCGGGCACCACGCCGACATGGATATGTATATGTTGGATTGGGTACCACACCGGTACATATATCTATATGTTGGATCGAGTGTCACGCCGGTACGGATATGTATATGTTGGATCGAGTACCACGCCGGTAAGGATATGTATATATTGAATCAGGTACCACATCGGTACGAATATGTATATGTTGGATCGGGTACCATGTCGGTATGGATATGTATATGTTGGATCGGGTACCACATTGGTACAGATATGTATATGTTTGGCCAAGTCTTGGGATAGTGAAGGACATCTATAAGAAGTATTTGTAAAATGTTTGTTTATTAGTATTTAATTTACTTTATATTTCTTTGGGTAATAAGGGTTCTCCTAGCTACATATTTTCACTTCCCTTTCTTTTTTCTTAATAGTACCCAACAACACCATTTTCACCATAGACTACAAACTCAACATATCTTTAGAGAAAATTTAACTTATCTCTCACCCCATTTCTCTCAATATCATTACAAACCTTCATATATATCTTACAAACCTTCAGATTTTATTTTTATTCTTTCTTTTCACAAAAAAAAAAAATAAAAATTTACACCCACTTTATTAAAATTAGTCATTACAAGTTAAATATAATCAAATATAAGGAAAAAAAAATATTTTTTGATGAGGAATCTATATCTCATTGGAGAAATATAAATTTTTATTATTTTTTATCGAGAATTCTTTTTGGCAAACTCAGAGTGGTGTTCATTTATCTTACTTGTTCAATCCTTTTCTTCTTCTTTTTTTTGCTAAAATCTCATAAATTAGTGTTAAAATTAAATATAACTATTATATTAACGATAAATTTAAAATTTTCACCAACTTACTGATTGATTTATTAATCCAGTTTCTCCCACTCTATAAAACTCGAAAAAATCACCAATAAAATTAAAAGAAAAGAGAATGAGGTTTTAAATAAAAGTATTTGTGTAGATATTGATGATGGATTTGTTAGTGGTGGGTGACGAACAAAAAGAAATTGAAGGTGGTGAAGAAGAAAAACTCGATAATGATAATAGTGGTGGATTGCAAAGAAGAAGAAGAAGAAGAAGAAGAAGAAGAAGAAGTGGTGTGATGGTGGATTTGCTATTTGTAGTGAAGAGAAAAGAATAAGCGATGATGGGGTGGCCGGCAAATAGTGTATATTGTGTTTCCAATGAGATGTGAGATGGAGAGGGTGGGGTGGTTTATTGTTGATGAAAATTAATTATTGGAGGATTTTAATGGTTAATTAGGAATTAATTAGTGCAAAATATAATTAATAAAAGAAAAAAAGGAAAAGAATGAAAAAAATAAAATTTATAAGATTTCTGACATGGCGCTGACATGGTATTGATGTGGCGGGCAAGTGTAAAGCACTTCCCATTATGTGACCGGTTGAAAGTGCGTCGGGGTAAAATTAAATTCACTTTTCGATAATAAAAATGTGTATTAGATCATTTCAATAGTTTAAATGTGTATTCGACTTTTCGAATATAGTTTAAGATAATTTTGAGAACTTTTCCCTGCAAAAGTATAAACATGCATGCACTTAAAACAAATTTCAAAAGTATATTGAAATATTATCAAATATGACACCTCCACCATTTAAGTCAAAAAACATGCATGCACTTAAAACAAATTTCAAAAGTATATTGAAATAGTATCAAATATGACACTTCCACCATTTAAGTCAAAAGGGTGGTCTACATATATATATCCCATGTTGTAAATGTGGTTCTATTAAGAGATACAAAATTCAATTATTTATCCTTTTTTGATTGGGTGCGACGTCTAAATCATGTACACAAATAAACTTTACACAATCAGATAATATTAATCTGCTATAATAGGGTATTAACTTATTTCAAATTAATTTTTTGTTTTGGAAATTATATTTTATTTTCTATTCCTCTCCCTCTCCTTTTCAAGATTCTCCATCTTCTTCAATCTCTTAATTATTTATTCCATAATCTATTCATTTTTCCATTATCTTTGTTAATTAATCTCTAAAAAATATTAAATGGTGAATAGGCAAATGGTGATTTAGTTTATCAATAGAGTTTTAGTCAATTGGCTCCACTTATTTTTCTATTTCTTTAATTTGTATGTGTTCTTCTTCTATATTGATTCTTTAAGATAAATAATTCTTAATTAAATATTTTGGCTTAAAGCTTTGAAAATAAAAATACTCTATTGAGAGCACCATCTACAAAAATAGTCCTAAATTAAATATCAAACATCGAATAAAAAATTTAAAAATAAAATAAATATTAAATAAACTCTTATAATAGTGGTTACATATCCTCCTCCTTTCTTCTTCTTCTCCTTTTTTTAATCGTAATTGTTAAAATCGTTTTTTGATGTAATAAAAAATATTTAAATTCAAGTAATTGTTAAAATCGTTTTTTGATGTAATAAAAAATATTTAAATTCAAGTACTATACTAGCATGTGATTCTGTCAGTTGGCAACAAATAAGGTTAAATATTTGGGACCAAAGTGTGGATGATATTAAACAAACATGTTTAATTTCGTTTGACGTTTTTTGATAATTTTATTCCTTATCATGATTGTATTTTGGTGTTTGCAATTTGTCGGAATGGGTTACACAATTTCAGAGGCGTTTTATTGCATTTGAAGATTTTTTTTTTAAAATGGTTTTGGGGTTGCTACGATTAGTGGTGTGCAAAAATTGAATCGACCAATAAATTGAACCGATAAAAATGTTATTGATTTATTGTTATTGGATTATTGGGTTAGCAATTTTTTAATGATTTTATAAAAAAAATTATTGGGTTATTGGTTCTTTTCAGTTTTTTCTTATTAGGTTATTGGATAAACCGATAACCCAATAAGAATGTATGTATGTATGTATATATACATATATATATATATATATATATATATATATATATATATATATATATATTTCTATTTTATGACTTATACGACTTATTATATATTTCTCTTTAATTTCTACAAATTAACAAACCTATTATTTCAATTATACAAACTCTTAATTTCTCCTAACAACATTTAATTCAAACATGAAGATTCTTATAAATTAAAACACATTATATATGATTTTTTGTTGCAACTAAGATTCTTTTTTTTTCATGTTAGTTACTACTATTCTTATTTTATGAGTATTTTCTTATTGGTTAAACCGAAAATCGAACCATTAAGGACTAAAAATCGATAAACTGAACCGATAGTATATATAACCGAACCGAACCGACCGATGCACACCCCTAGCTATGATTGACTTTGGTCAACACTCGGAGATCTGCGCATTGTATGAAAATTCGTTAGCTTAATTAGATCTTGAACATCAATTTTGGGTTACTAGAATGGTTGTTCTGAGGCTTTCAATGTAATTTTGAGATTTTAAATAAGATGTTGGAAATTAAGGCATAGAATTGTGTCTATGATATGTTTGTTTGATAATGATAACTCCTTGAAATTAATGTCATGAATGGCTAGTTAATGATCGTGATAAATTATTAAAATAATACCCATGAGAGGGTCAAAATATTAACAAATAAAAGCACTTGATCGAATTTCTTTTTTGCTTTTAAGTGCACTTATAAATTTAGTATGTTGTATTGTATCTTGAAATACAGTGTGAATTTAATAAAATATATATAATATGGTTATGGAGGATCGGGTACCACGCCGATACAGATATGAATATTGATATTATTTATTTATGGAGAATCGGGTACTGCACCGGTACGAATATGAATATTGATAATATTTATTTATGGGGGATCGAGTACAACACCGGTACGGATATGAATATTGATATTACTTATTTATGGAGGATCGGGTACCGCGCCGGTACAAATATGAATATTGATAATATTTATTTATGAAGGATCGGGTACCACTCCGATATGGATATGAATATTGAAATTACTTATTTATGAATGATCTGGTACCACGCCGGTACGAATATGAATATTGATACTATTTATTTATGAAGGATCGGATACCACGCCGGTACGATACATGGACTTAGATTGTCCCCTGCAGGTCATGACTAGTTGAAAAAAAATAAGTCCCTTAGCATGTATGTGTGTATAAATTTGTGTTGATTTTGAAAATTCATGTAGTTTAATAAGCTTATAACATACTAATGGTGTTCTAATTATGAGATTTAGAAGGATGTAATTGTTACTTACGGAAAGATTGTTAGTAGCAATGTGACCGACGCTAAAAATTGCTAATGAGACTTGAGTTATCTTGTGGGTCTTATTGAGTGTGTGATATGTATTTGAAAAAGTGAAACTTTATACTTACTTATACGTTGGTTGACTTGCTTCATTTATACGTGTTGTAATCGTAGCATACCAGAATGGCTAGTTATCATTCTTTAATATTATAAGTGAGCATTTGGTTGTTAGTTCGAGAGTTTAGTGTGAGTTGTTTATGATTACGGGTTTGTTCCTGTGAATATGAGTAATGAAAAAGATAAGGTGAATAAAGAGGAATAATGATGTATTAGCGTTGGATTGTGGTTGATGGTGTGAATTAATGAGGCTATAATATGTTATTAGTGAATACAATATTGATGAAGTTGGAAGAGTAGTTGGATGATGTAAGTTATATAGGTAAAATAATAATGTTATTACAATCTTAGTTGAAATATATTTCATTCAAGAGGTCATGATTTATTTTCCTTAATTCTATTTTATGATTATATGGACTAACACAGTCGGCCGGTGATGCCTATCAGTACCTGTGGTTGTATTGACCCTACTCTTCTATATTTCTTCTTAGGGTGTAGATTGGATACAGGTTAGTTTGCAGTTACCAGATGGATGACGATATTCAACACTAACATCTGCATTTTTCAGCCTGGCAGATTTTAGAGTCTTCGTATTATTTATTTTCTTGTCATTCTATGTTGTAGTACATATCTCTTACATGTCTTGACTAAGTCTTGGTATAATGAAGGACACTTGTACGAAGTTTTATTAAAAATTTTATGTAGTAATATTTAATTTACTTTATTATATTTAATCCAGTATTCCCTTAAAAAAAAAGTTTTCCGCATAATTTTAGTTGGGTAATAAGGGTTCTCCTAACTGCTTAAAATAGCATAGGTGCACGCACGGTCCAGTAATTTTGATCGTGACACATGAGAGTTCTTGTACGATGACATTCGGGTCTTGAGATTTCAGTAAGTAGTTTGTTTGAATTTTGCATTGATAATGATTAGCTTCGAATTATTGCTATTAAGGCGGTCTTATGATAATATTGCCTTAATATTGACTAAGTAATTGGGTGATGGTTCGATTTAGATAATGCTCCCACACGAAGATTAGTGTGGGTGTCACTCATGACCATTTGGATCATGACATTAACCCTAACTACCTACTCTAGAAATAATTAAAATTTGTAGGATTTAAAATAAATAGGACATCATGTATAAGCTGGTAATTACAAATCTTAACGCTAATAAAATTAGATTACAAACAAAAATTATACGAAAGACTTTATGATACTATACAAAAGAATCTTTCACTATTATATTGAATTTGAGTTCATCAACGAAATTCGTGGGCTGTACATGTTCAAATTATTCAAGAATAATTATTCAAAATTATCCATTAATAACTTTTAACTATTTATTTAAAATTATATTACTTTGTACCCAATCGAAGATAAAAATAATATAGAGTTTAGCTTCTAATCATGTCAAAAATTCATGTTGGTGAATCATATTACTTGTTGCACCCTTCATTTCAGTATTTTATTTGATATTATTATACTTGACACAAAATTTTACAAAAAAATCATAACTTATGAAACTTGTAATATATATTAATTAAGAACAAAAGTGTTTACTCTTCTTTAGAGTGAATCCCACTTTAATCCCTTAAAAATTTTCATTTACAAAACATGTCAATTAAGCACAAATTGTATAATTTCAGATTAAATGTAGCGCGTAAAATTTACTTGTGATGATATGAAAATTATAACCAGTGATAAAATTGCATGTCATCTAAGATAAAAAAATCAAATAAAATAATTTTTTTTAATAAAAGAAAAATAATTTCATTTTTTTCCTTGTTCTTCCTCTACTCTTCCATCATTAAACCTCACGTTCAATCCTTCATTTTTCCCACCAAAACAACACCAACAACCATTAAAGGAAGAAAAAGAATAACAATACAAGACACGCTCATATATAGCAACTCAACAAGCAACAATAACAATTTTTTAAAAAATAATTTTTTTTTTGTCTCTTCTTCCTCTAGTTTTTCATCATTAAATTCACCTTCACTCCTCCATTTTTCATCAAAATAACATCCAACAACCATTATAGGAATAAAATATCCCTTACTTTTGAGGAATTAAGCTAAATGATGGCATCAAGAATTGTAGTGTTGGTGTCCAAATTACATTTTTCCACAAAAAAAATTTCTAGAAAACCCATTCCAACACAATTAGACACCTGCAACGGCCTCCACCTCCTTTTCTGGCGAGCTACCGATGGGACCAACTTCAAACCACTATCCACTTCACCATAAACCAATCATTTTTCTCTATTTTTGCACACCCCGTCATCAATTTTTACTGACCAAAATCAACTTTTGATGTTGAAATTTTCTATGAAAATTCAATATTAATGGTGGAAATTTTACTCAACTGGCGAGTAAAAAAAGTTAAAAAAAAAAAAATTACAGTAAATTATGGCTTCTCATTCTCCTAGTAGAGAGTGTATTATACATGTCATGCCATGTCAGCAATTGTGTTTAATTGATGCAATTTGTGAATGATAAAATGGTTCAATAAGTACATGGCCTAATTGAAGTGTCAATACGAAAAAAAATTAAAAAATTAAGAGGTTTGTCTATGTATTTTGCCTTCATATAATTTGCAGTACATAAGCTTATCTATTTATACAAATATTTTGGCCTACAAATTAGTTGCACAGGTTATATTAGAACACTCCTAGTAAGCCTGTACAATTGATCAATATCTATATGATGATTATCTTCATGATCTTTTAACTCTTTGAAATCCCTTGTCCTTATTGTACCAGTTGTCAATTGGATTTGAAATTCAAATAATCTAATATTTTATTGTGGATTATGTTTATCTCTGATGACTTTTATCATAATTTATTTCTTCAAGTGGACATGCATATAATCTTTATCTTCACGATTTTTTACACTTTCAAACTCCTTGTCCCTATTTAATCCATTGTTAGTTGAGTCTGAATTTTAACATGTGTTGGCAATAGATAAGGTTGTATATGTAGGATCATTTGTATACTCAAGACGGAAGCGGGATTGATATTAAACTATAACTGTTTAAAACAAATCAAAAAAATTATATTAATTTGCAAGGTTGAATTAAATCGAACTAATAACATCATTAGATCAATCACTATCGGCCATATTTTTTGTATTTCCAATAAACAAGCATTTAAATTTACCAACGACCATTGCTTCACAAATTTATTGGCCCTACTAAATTCTATCTCTTTTGGATTTACTCTTATTTCAGTTCCTATAAATACCTCCACCGTGCTAGTATTCATTCACAATGGCATTTCTTGTCTTGGCAATGACACTCTTTGTTGCCTATGGTTTGATTTCATCTTTTATTTTATGAAACCTCAAAAAGCATAATCTCTAGTATTACTCAAATAATATAATCTTCTCTTTGATGTACTTATCGTCGAATGGCTAATTAATTTTGATGAAACTTGTATCTATACCTCTAAATATGTGATACTACAAGTAATATTTCGGGAGGAACAATATATTTATTCACGCTTTAAAGTGCCCACAGAATCTGTTTTATGTAATAGTGAACAAATCTGTATCAAGGAGAACTATGAAGATGGTCATTGTTACAAAATCCATAGCAAGTGTGTATGCATGAAGAGATGTGATGTGGTTCAGGAGGCTAAAACTCTCGCAACAGAATTGCTTGAAGAAGAGTTTCTCAAGCAGTAATTAAGTTTGATTATGGATTTAGTGTCACACAAAATTCAATAAAGTATCGCCTTTCTTAAAAGGGTTACTTATAATGTTGTGTTCTTGGCATATAGTAGCCATTTGATACATTAAATAAAGTTCTGACACATCAACTTCATGTATCTTGTATTAAGTTTGTGGGTGTTTTAATGTAAAGAGATCGTTTGCAATCTATATGTATAAAATCTTTCATGTATCTTGTATTAAGTTTGATTTTGTTTTAAAGAAAAGAGATCGTTTACGGTCTATATGTATGAAATGCATTCATCTGATCAATTTTTGTCACGATTCATTACAACCAAAGGTAGAAATTAGAAACATATTTGAGAGAGATTTGAGGATAACTAATTACCTACAAACTACTAAGGATAAGGAATTTCAATCTAAACAACAAATGAAAGTATCAAGTTGAGATCAAAATAAATACAGAAAAGAATTATCAATCAAAGTCCCTGAATACGTTTAAGCACTCTCAAAACATCTTCCTTAAACATATGAATAGAAAATCAACTTAGGGTTTGGACATTCAAGCTTAAAGAGTCAAATTTCTTCGTGATTTCTTCGCAATAAGGTACGTGGGGCTGTTCTAAAACTCCATGGGCATAAAATGATGATTGAATATTGCATGAATTACTACAAAGAAATTGACCACCACATGTTAAGGAATTTAAATTAGAGAAGCTTTGCATGAGTTTTCACATATTTTAAAAATACGAATTCTCTTCTATTGTTTAAATGATTTGGTGGTCCATAAGATTGTTTTTTTTTTTTTTCACTTTAATGTTGAAAGGTGAGTATTAAAGGACCATTAATTGATGTAACCAAGAAAAATACGAGGTTATGTATAGGACCATTAGCTTTGGATTTCGGTCATTTGGCAACAAATAAGTTTGTACTATTAGGACCACTTTTATCCTCACGTAGAAAGAAGGGTTGAAATTAAACTACAATAAATAAGGACGTTCAAGAAAATCGAAAAAAGTATATAAATTTGTAAAATTGAATATGGTGATCAGATAGAAAGAATCTCTCCAATCTTAATTAAAAGTTTTTATCTCGAACCTCGAGTGAGAAAATCTTCCCTCGCTCCGTTTGTTTTCACCATGTTACAAAATTCATTCCAATTAAGCAAAACAACTTTAATAAGTTGATATTAATTTTCAATATTAATTTTAATAAGCAAAACAAATCCTAAATATTATTCTTTTTCAATATGTGAATGAAATATAATTTTTCAAACCTTAAATGTAGACGGAGAAAATAAAAAATAAGAGTTGCTACGATACAAAACAAGAGTCGCTACTTTTGTTCACGAACGAGAAAAATGTGTGTATTGATAGATTGTGACTTTGCCAAGTGGACACATTTTTAGGACCATTTAATAAGTGAGGACCATTTGGATGACATTAAAAATTAAATTTATTTAGCAAAAGGGATATATTTTTGTATTCCCTTTACATAGTTTTTGAATGCAATGACAAGTTTAAAATTATGAGTGTCAAAAATTATGATATAATCACTTCGTTTCGTTTTACTTAATTTCTGTACTAAAAAATAGAGATTCATATTATGATTTCTTATATGTGTTTGAATGCTATGATATGTTTAAAGTTATACGTTTCAAAAGGCATACTAATGCTACCTGAATCCCCCCCCCCCCCCCCCCACACACACCCGGTCCAAACTTGATTTATGGAAACATCAACTTTGAGACTTTCTAAATTTTCATTTATGCAAAATGATCAAATGCTCTAATTCTTTTGAGGTCCTTCTTAGAAATTAAAATAATTCAAGATATTGTTATTATTTTGCTATTTATGTAGTTCATTTCATCCTCGGCATTTTTTTTATTTTTAAACTCCAAGCATTGCTAGGAATACAAAAAAAATTTAGTACAGACGCAAACTCAATGAACATGTACGTTCAATTGTTCCAAAATAAAGATACCTTAAATAAATATAATTAAGCATCAAAGATATTAATTGTCATAGAAATTAATTTTTAAAAAATATAATAATCCTTCATAATTTGGACTATCAATCAACTAACATACTAGAAGCTAATTCAAGGACACAGTCCCTTTTTTATTATCACAGATTCTGTTTAGGGTTTATGCAAATTTAAGGACACTTGAATTTTTTTTGTTGCCGTGACTCAGCGCATTATTCCACGTAACTATTACATTCTAAAAGAAGACATTATTCAAAGTAAAAGTAAATGAGACAATAACGAATTACGTGTTCTCATATTTTAATTCTAGAAAGCACAAAAAAATTACTTATTAAAGAAAAAAGTAAAATCCAACAAAAAAAATTTGCATAAAGGGTTGCTTTTCAATATAAAAAGGGGGTATGGTTTCTCAAATTTTAAATGTTAGGAGGTAAAGTGGAATTGACTTAGAAAAAGTTTATCGAAAAATATTGCACAAGGAAATTATCGTTCCTTTTCAATATGTGAAGATGCAATCATTCCTCAAACCTTAAATTTTAGGGATAAATTAGGATTCGCTCTCATATAAATCCAAACGGAGAAAATACAAAACAAGAGTCGCTACTAATTTTGTTCTTGAACGAGAAAAATGTGCTTATTGATAGCCTGTGACTTCGCCATTTGGCCACATACTTTAGGTTGGATGAAACTAATAAGTTAGAACCATTTGGATGACATTACAAATTTAATTTATATAGAAAAAAAAAATACATTTTTGTATTCCGTTAATATGATACTTTTATAGTTGTTCAAATGTTATGACATGTTTAAGATCACAAGTCTTAAAGATTATGCAGCAGCATGAGTGGTATGGTGTCGCCACCTCTAGTGAAAGTTTTAAGGGGTTGACAATTCAATAGAGGAAAGCAAATATGAAACAGAGAGAGTACATAAATTGCAAGTTTCAAAAATCTTTATTTCTATTCAAATCATGATTTTATATTGCATGACCAAACAAACACTAAATTTTCTTGCCAAGTAGAATAATAAAAAATAAGGCAAAACCAAGGGTGCAACGAGTAATAATGTTCACCAACTAAAGTTGTGATAGATGATTGGCTTCCCTTAATATTAATCAAAGATTTTGATTAAAACCTTTGATAATAAAAGTACACTAGTTATGAACGTCGTCTAAAGAAATGGATCCAGAACTGAATATCAGTTATCGAATAGAAAATTCAATAATAAAATAAATTATCGGATGAACTCTAATAACCAGGGTTATCATATCCTCCTCCTTTCTTCTTCTCCTCATTTTTTTTGGAGCCATTTGGATATTATGAAGAAAGTGTGGATGATATTAAATAAATATTTTTAATTTTATTTGGCGTGTTTTGATCATTTTATTTCATTTTATTATTATATTTTGGTGATTGTAATCTGGTAGAATGGGTGACACGATTCCAGAGGTGTTTGATTTTGTTTTAAAATTATTATTTTTTATTTTGAATGGTTTTGGAGTTGCTACAGTTGAGTTTGGTCAACACTCATAAATTTGACCATTGTAAGAAAATTCGTCATCTCCATCAAATCTTGAACTTCAATTTTGGGTTAGTTGAATGGTTGGTTCAGATCCCAATGCTTTTAGTGTAATTTTGAGATTTTAAATGAGATATTAAAAAATAAGGCCTAGAGTTGATGTTAGTAAACTTCCACTGATAACATGCGCATTGGGAATCAGACTGTTTCGTTGATTTTGGCATGTCAATTTGATCTAATAGCATAATTGGATTGTGTTAATGGGGTTCTGAACACACTTGGAAAGTCCGCAACAGACATTTTTTTGGGATGTTTCAACTGCTGTGTTGTCAACTGGTGCAGCAGGCTCTTTCTTCTCGTTCATGTCACATCCCAAATCGAGGCCTTGGCCGCGACGGAAATCCTAAACCATGAAGGCCCGAGAGACCCCTTAGCTGGTAATCATAAGCGAACTCATCTATCATAATAAAGCGGAAGTAAACTGGAAGCATGAAAATTCTATTATTTCAACATGATAATGCGAAAAATAAGTCCAAAAGAAAACCTATAAATATCTATAACCAATCTGTGAAGAATCTACTAAAGCTGAAAACAATAGTCTGTTTGAAAACTGGGACAAGGCCCCCGATCAGATCTTGAACTAAAAATAAATAAAATCAACACATGGAAAAGGCCTTCCGAAATAAGGGAGTCTCATCACTCTAAATATCTGATAACAATCTATTGATTAGAGGGTCCACGGGACTGGGCCTCATAACCTGAAATGTAAGGGGTTAATACATAAAAGTACTGGTATATGAAAAAAATCCAAAATAACATATTCTTTTATAAAACATAGGTTAGAGCATTTCATAAAACAGTGAACATAAGATAAGTGAAAACACATGGGCATACTTTAATGAACTTCGAAACATTTCTTGGAAATCATCTCTCACTCTTTGTTTTGCTTCTAAGTTATATGGTACACCCTACAATCCTGATCATCCCATGAATTATGTTGGATTTTCCCTTGATTCAGTGACCAAGTCTCCAATCCAAGTTTGCCATAATAATTGGAGTTCATAAAATTGGAAATACCCCCATGTGAGTATACTGTAGGAATCCCCCTATGTGAGATGTCCTGATTATCCTCCCATGTAGGATAACATATCATAAATCCCACATCGGCAAAATACAATTTCGGGATACGAGTTATCTGAAACTCAAGCTTTTTTCAAGTATCCAACTAGCTCTCTTTGATCCCAGATTTATTCCTTTAAAATCATGCTTCATGCTTTGAAAACGATCAATACTTATTTTGTTAAGGGCAAATCATCATCGGATATCGCCATACCCAGACTTGCAAGTCATTCATATCGCACTATAACATGTCTATAGCCCCTTTTTATTTTTCGTCATGTTAATGGCCACCCAAATGCTTTAAACATCATGTGAGAGAGAGTCTTGCTATAGATTTTTATATGAGTTCACACAAAAAGACTCTCTTCTTAATATTACAACCATATGGTGGCCATCTCATGTTTGCATTTACTTAAAACTCATGAAATCCTTTAATTAATACAATGAACGGTTAAAATAAGAAAAACATGCCCTTGGCATGTCATAAACTATATCAACCCATGAACAATTGTAAGGAACCCATTCTCAAGTTTTCTTTTAAAATCATACATTTAAACAACCCACAACACTTGAAGTCAAAAGATATCATGATGGGAGAGGGAGTTGTCTTATTCATGCACTCAATCAAACTTTGCAAAACTGAAAACACATATATACGTTGTTATAGTTCAATTCTATGAAAGGAGTTTAAGATCAGCGTATGCAATAACAATAAACCCATTATATTTCCACTAACTGAGGTTTGGGGAGGGTAAGACGTACGCAGTCCATACCGCTACCTCCGAAGAAGTAGAGGGGTTATTTTCGATAGACTCCCGGCTCATGATAAAGAAAAGTAAAACAAGAGGATGGATGACATATCAGAAATAAGGGGTAAGAAAAAATAAAATATAAACAAGAGAAATAAGAAAATACGAGAACTAAGGGCAACTAAAAAAAAATATGAACCAAGAAATAAAAAAATGGGACACCCACCTAGAAGTAACATACACGCACATACCAAAGACACCTATGTACACAGTCCTTGAATTACTAACCCTGCTACACAGTAACTCTCCAGATTGCTAGCTACAACCCACACACTTACCTAACGTTCTACCCTTATTCGTGACCTGCACACCTTCCTATCTATGGTCATGTTCTCAGAAAGCTGAAACTGCTCCATGTCATGTCTAATCACCTCCCTCTAGTACTTCTTCGGCCTATCTCTACTCCTCTTGAATCCATCCAAAGCTAGCCTCTCAAACCTACAAACTGGGGCATCCGCGCCCCTCCTTATCACAAGCCCAAACCATCTCGGCGTTCCTTTCCGCATCTTTTCCTCCACAGAAGCCACTCTCATCTTCTCCTGGATAATATCATTCCTAACTCCGTCCCTTCTATTAATCCCACAATTCCTACGCAACATCCTCATTTCCTCTACCTGTAGTTTTTGGATGTGGGAGTGCTTGACTGGCCAACACTCCACTCCATACAACATAGCCGATGAACTGCCACTCTATAGAATTTGCCTTTAAGATTAAGGGAAACCTTCTTATCGTACAACACTTCTGAGGAGAGCCTCCACTTCATCCAACCTACTCCAATACGATTAGAGACACCCTCATTAATCTCGCCATTTTCCTAAATCGTAGACCCAAGATACTTAAAACTATTCCTCTTAAAAATATCCTGGGAGTCCAACCTCACCACCACTTCATCCTCTTGACTCAAGCCACTAAACATGAATTCCAAATAGCCCGTCTTGGACCGACTCAACCTGAACCCCTTAGACTCTAGGGTTTTCCTCCAAACCTTCTGTCTCATCGATCACTCAAAAACCCCTTTTTATAAACATGATTATATATCTTAAAACTTGATAACACAATAAAAACTTATGTTCATGTAGTTTAGGATAGTCCCACGTACCTTAATGATAAAGCAAATGTGAAGAAATTGACTCTTTAAGTTCTAATGTTCAAACCCTAAGTTGTTTTTCTCTTCTTGTGTTTAATAAAGATGAACTAGGGATTTGTGTGTGTTAATACGTATTTTGGGACCTTAATTTCGTCTATAGATGTTTAAGGATGATTATGAAACGTGAAAAGGCTTTATTGCTCTTAAAATAACTCAAAGACGGAGCCCCTAAGTTGCAATACATTGGCCATGCTGCGCCGAACCCATGGCCTAGCCATCAAGTAGGCGACGCCTAGCCCATAGCAAAGCCACAACATGGGCGGCGCCTTTTCCATAGCCTAACCAAAGGTGGGCGGCGCCTAAGCCATCGGATAAAATTTCCAGTGATGGTAGGCGATGGAAATGTGACGCATAGCCATTGCACAGGTCCCATTTTGCGACGCCTACTTAGTTTTAAGGTCCTAAAAAACCCCCAACACTTCTCACAACATCTATACCTGATATATAATCACTACGGGGGTCCTAAAGATCATTTTAGATGTACCAACAGAGCGTTACAACTACGGGGTATTACAGTTCACGACACCCCTATCCTGATCATAGAAAACAAAAATCCTTTAGCGTCTAATCATGGGGCTTGACCTCGATCACCAAGAAGAAGCAAGTCGGGTGATGACAAGCCCATCGAAAATACAGAAATACTAAAAGTAAAAACTAGGACTAGATTAAAAGAAAAATAAAAGGCATAGACTCAGAGAAAAAGAGCTAGAGAAAGAAATATTTTTCTCAATAATAAGTATAAACCTCTTCTTCCTAAAATAATACACAATGTGAGGAGAATTTCAAACTCTATTTATTGATATATTTTACAGTACATAAACTTATCTATTTATACAAATATTTTGTTCAACAAAGTAGTAGCTATACAGGTGCTAGTGGAATACTCCTAGTAAGCTTGTACAATTGATAAATATCTACATGATTATTATCGGCATCTGTATGATCATTATCTTCACCATCTTTTAACTCATTGAAATTTCTTGTCTTTATTGAACCAGTTGTCAATTGGATCTGAATTCAAACAATCTAATATTTTATTGTGTATTATGTTCATCTGTTGATTTTTATCATAATTTTTTTGTTCAAGTGGATATGTATATAATCTTTACCCTTGCGATTACTAACACTTTCAAATTCCTCATCGCTAATTAATCCATTATCTATTGAGTCTGAATTTCAGATAATTTTACATTTTAATGTGTATTATATTTATCTGATTAATTTTTTCAAGTAATTTGACTTTTTAATACTGTCAAACTCCTCGTCTCTATTTAATTCGTTGTCAATTGATTCTGAATTTTAAATAATTTAATATTTTAATGTGTATTATGTGCAACTGATTACTTTTTTCAAATAATTTAATATTTGAATGAAAAATAGGGTGATGTAAAGCAAGAGATTCCCACATGCATACCTTCTCTTAATCTATTATTTTAATTCCGACAAAATTTTACAAATTATAGAATAGGTAATTAGGGTTAATAAGCATTTAAATTTCACAAATCATTGTCAGCCATGTTTTTTTTATTTCCAATATACAAGCATTTAAATTTACTTACAACCATAGCTTCACATATTTATTGGCCCTACTAAATTTTATCTCTTTTGTTTTTACTCTTATTTCAGTGCCTATAAATACCTCTATTTTGCTAGTGTTCGTTCACAACTCAAAATTGCAATCATTCTTATTATTATAAAAAAAAATATTTGCAATATTTTTTACTCGTTAAAAGTGACTATGGCTCGTACCATTTACTTCATTGCATTTCTTTTCTTGGCTATGACACTCTTTGTTGCCTATCGTTTGTCTTCATCTTTTATTTTCTAAAACCTCAAATAATATAATCTCTAGGTCTATTATGAAATCATACTAAAAACATGTAACTAAATAGACAACGAACCATTTAAAAAAGACTTAAAATAGTGTTTGCATTAACCATTTTTGTTGATTCTTTCAAAGAATTTATTTGTTTAATAAATCACCACATACATTTTCAAGTATGTGGTCTTCTCTTTTATGAACTCATAGTTCTTGATGAAACTTTAAGTAATACTTCTTTAGGAATAGTGAGTTGTTTCACACTTTAAAGTTATTTGTATATATTTGGTTCGATTATATGTGTCTTTCTTTTCCAACATTTGTAACAAGTACTTATGAATGATTGTACGTGGGGGTGCAAGGTCAGAGCGAATGCGTAGTGCCAACTGAATATTTATGTTTTACCGACGCTCCAGGTAGAAAAGTTTGTATCGAGGAGCACTTTAAAGATGGTCGTTGTGGAAAACTCCGAGGGAAGTGCGTATGCATTGAGCAGGAGCATACTTGTGTATATGACAATATTCCTAATGACGTTTGAACTATTTTGGTTCAGGATGCTAAAACTCTCGAAGCAGAATTGCTTGAAGAAGAGATTCTCGGGGTGTAATTAAACCTGATTATGGATTTAGTGTAACACAAAATAAATAATGTGTTGCCATTCTTAAAAGGTAACTTATTATGTTGTGTTCTTGGCCTATAGTAGCCATTTGACATATTAAATAAGTTGTGACATATCAATCCTTTATATATGTATACGTTTTAATGAAAAGAGATCATTTATGGTCTATAAGTATGAAATGTGTTCATCAGATGAATTTTTGTCACAATTCATTACAAGCAGAGATAGAAATTAGAAACAAATTTGAGAGAGACTTGTTGTAACGACCCTCCCAATCGTATGTGAAATTTTCTCATCTTCTTTATTTTAACCCTCCCTATAGTTTTTAGATGTGAATTATGACTCTCGGGGGCGAATAGTACCAACCCTCGAGGTGTTTGGAAGTGATTTCATAAGTTGATGAATTATTGAGCTTTAATAAAATTAAATCCAATCATGGTCAACCTTCGATCAAAACGACCTCAAATTAGTGTTGTAAAATTTTCAATAGGTTTGGAATATACTTTTTGGTCAAATTATATATTTTACTTATTTTATGGGATTTTCGACAAATTTCAAGGATTTGTAAAAAAAAAAAAATCTAATATTTTAGATAATTAGTTTAATTAGTGGGTGAATGAGGTAAAAGGAAAAATCACAGCCTTTCCCTATATCACATAATCCACATCCAAATTAAATAAAGTAGGGTTAACTCCTCTGTTGTTACAACGACAACTGAAATACAAGAGCATTCTTTGAGAAGCTTGGACTGTGCGGCTTGAGGCAACGACGATTTCAGGTGAGATCTCGAATTATTTCCATGGTTGTATAGTATTAGTGGATTCTTTTCATATTAACTTACGATGCAAGACAATGATGGGGAAATTATGACCTAATGATTGGGCTTTAATGCCGAAAGAATAATTTCTTATCATTAGGCCATAATGATATGAAGTAAAGGGAGTTATAATGTCAAATAGTGTAGTACTCAACCTGTGTTATTTCCTTCTACGGGTACGTAGAATTTGTATATGCAGAACAACATCTTTAACTAAAGTTTAAGTATAAACAAGAACA
Source organism: Capsicum annuum (assembly GCF_002878395.1). Taxonomy (NCBI): domain Eukaryota; kingdom Viridiplantae; phylum Streptophyta; class Magnoliopsida; order Solanales; family Solanaceae; genus Capsicum; species Capsicum annuum. The sequence continues at coordinate 184,449 of NC_061117.1, read as the reverse complement.
CAATGAAGTATATCAAATACCCTCAACACAAGATCAAAATGACCTTTCCAAGAGGTATTATTTTTTTTTTTCAGAAAATAGATGAAACAGAAATGAATAAGGCCAAGTCGTCGAATTCACGGAGTTTCCTTAAGGAAACAATTCCCCTCACTGTACCCGAGGTTATGGAATTTTTCCTCCCATTATAAAATGGCCTTCAATCCAAATATAGTGGTACCTCAAATATTTGGACTCGTCGAACGCACTCAACAGTTTGAATGATCACACAGAATTTTTGCAGACAAGAAGAGTATTTTTTATTCTAAAATTTAGTACAAAAACCTATGAATGAAAGCAGGTTTATACCTCTTCTGAAAAGAGGCAATGGTTCACTCCAAAGGTTGCACCTTTGCTGTAAGTTCATGTCTGTTCATCAAATATTGCATTTTTCCTTAACAGTCATATCATTTCATGAATCAGTGTGTCACTTCATATATATATAAATGGACGTCCGAAACACTGCAGAAAAATTTTACTGCATTCAAATAAAGTTTGTCCAATCTCATCGATAGATCCAAATACGAAGCCAAAGCCGAGCCGAGCGAGCGACGACGATGACGGCATGAGGCATCTCTTATTTCTTGCCTCACTTACCATGTGGAGTAAGTGTTCTTGAATATAAACACTTCCAAGTTCTCTTCTTCCACCAATGTGGGAGAAAGAGTTAACTTTCTAATTTGGAAGTGCACTTTCCATTTTAGTGTCTCCTCTCCTCCACCATTTTTTTCTCCATTTTCCATTCACACTTATTTCATATAGTATGAACCCAACAATCCCCCACATGAATGGGGAATGGCTATATTTCATAAAAGTTTTACAGACAAGTATGTGATCATCAAGCAAAGACTGATTACATCTGGATAGGTGGGTTTCCCTTTGAACTTTTCGGAGTGAACATGTATCGGATGCACTCGATCAATCGATAGATTTGATATCTTTGAACCGTCGAGATTTAATGTACACCTAGACAACACATGTCACACAACCAACCTTTTACTGTTTATGGTTCTCACAATTTATTTCTTTTTAGCCATGAACACGTCCCGATTTCATGAGAGCTTAGAGAATAAGCCTTTACTAACATTCTCTTTGAAGCGGCTTTCACTTCGCCCTCACATAGGTGATTTCTAAATGTTCAATTCTATAGATTAAAATATTTTGTCAAATATGCCAAATTTAGATAATCATTAAAAGTCTTTTAACCTTAAGTCTTATCCTTGTTTTACTATACGTTGTCTACATCATGAGAATGGGTTGGGCAATTGAAAATGTTGAACCAGACAAACACAAATTTGTTTTATCTCCTTGAACCTAGCTCTTGGGATCTCCAGTCTGTTAGGTAGAGTTACCGTCGTGTAGACTTGTCCTAGGCCTTAAACCCATTCCCTTGGATGTCCTTTCAACTCCTTCTCCAGATAGGCCTTTTGTAAGTGGATCCGACATATTATCCTTTGACTTTACATAGTCTACAGTGATAATTCCACTAGAAAGAAGTTCTCTAACGGTATTGTGTCTTCGTCGTATGTGACGAGATTTACTGTTGTACATCATGCTCCCTGCCCTACCTATTGCCGCTTGGCTATCACAGCGTATACATACTGGTGCCACTAGTTTGGGCCAATAAGGAATATCTTCTAAGAAATTCCGGAGCCATTCTGCTTCTTCACCAGCTTTATCTAATGCGATAAATTCAGATTCAATTGTAGAGCGAGCAATACAAGTCTGTTTGGATGATTTTTAAGAGACTGCTCCTCCACCGATAGTAAGTACATATCCACTTGTGGATTTTACTTCTTTCGATCTGGTGATCCAATTTGCATCACTATATCCTTCAAGTACTGGAGGATATTTATTATAATGCAAAGCATAATTTTGAGTGTATTTAAGATACCCCAAAACTCGTTTCATTGCCATCCAGTGAGTTTTGTTGGGATTACTCGTGTACCAACTCAATTTACTGATAGCACATGCTATGTCTGGTCGTGTACAGTTTATTATAAATATTAAACATCTCAATACTCTCGCATACTCCAATTGTGAGTCACTTTCACCTTCATTCTTTCGAAGTGCAAAGCTCACATCTAATGGAGTCTTGGCAATACCGAATTCCATATACTTGAACTTGTCAAGTACCTTTTCGATATAATGATACTATGACAATGCCAACCCTTGTGGAGTTTGATGGATTCTTATACCTAAGATTACATCTGCAACTTCAAGGTATTTCATATCAAACTTGCTCTCGAGCATTCGTTTTGTTGAATTTATGTCAGAAATGTCTCTACTGATGATCATCATATCATCTACATATAAACATACAGTGACTTGGTTATTTGGAGTGTTTTTAATATAAACACATTTATCACATTCATTTATTTTGAATTCGTTTGCCAACATGGGTTGGTCAAACTTCGCATGCCATTGTTTTGGTGTTTTCTTTAGTCCATATAATGACTTGATAAGTTTACACACCTTGTTTTCTTTTCCTAGAACCACAAAAACCTCAGGCTGTTCCATGTATATTTATTCCTCTAATTCTCCATTTAGGAAAGCGGTTTTCACATCCATTTGATGGATCTCAAGGCCATATACCGCAGTCAAGGCAATTAACATTCCAATCGATGTTATCCTTGTTACTAGTGAGTATGTATCAAAGTAATCAACTATGTATTAAAGTAATCAAGGCCTTCTTTCTATTTGAAGCCTTTCACTACTAGTCTTGCCTTGTATTTGTCAATAGTACCATCCGCTTTCATCTTTCTTTTAAATATCCATTTGGAACTTAAAGGTTTATTTTCAGGAGGAAGGTCAACCAATTTCCATGTATGGTTGCTTAAGATTGAATCTATCTCACTATTGACTGTCTCTTTCCAAAAGGATGAATCCGAAGATGTCATAGCTTTCTTAAATATTTGAGGCTTATTTTCCAAAAGATATGTCACAAAATTTGATCCAAATGAAGTAGATGTTCTTTAACGTGTACTACGTCTTGGATTTTCTTCATTACGTTCATTCTCAATTGGTTCATCACGAGGTCGTTTAGGCCCCCCACTAGGCCATTCATGTCTAGTTTTATACGGATAAATGTTTACAAAGAATCTAGCATTGTCTGATTCAATTACCGTATTTTCATTAATATCTGGATGTTCGAATTTATGAACCAAAAATCGACATGCCTTACTGTTTTTAGCATATCCTATGAACACACAGTCCACCGTCTTAGGTCCTATCTTTACCCTTTTAGGCACAGGAACTTGGACCGTTGCTAGACACCCCCACACTTTGAAAAATTTCAAGTTGGGTTTTCATTCTTTCCACTTTTCATAAGGAATTGATGGTGTCTTACTATGAGAAACTCTATTGAGTATACGGTTGGCCGTAAGGATAGCCTTCCCCCACAAGTTTTGCGGTAAATCAAAACTTATAAGCAAGGCATTCATCAATTCCTTCAAAGTTCGGTTTTTCCTTTTCTCAATTTCATTAGATTGAGGTGAATACGGGGCCATAGTTTGATGGACGATTCCATTCTCTACACATATTTGCGCAAAGGGAGATTAATATTCTCCGCCCCTATCACTTCTTATCATTTTGATCTTTTTGTCCAACTGATTTTCAACTTCATATTTATATTGCCTAAATGTATCTATTGCTTCATCCTTACTATTTAGCAAGTAGACATAACAATATCCAGTGCAATCGTCAATGAAAGTTATGAAATACTTTTTCCCACCACGTGATGGTGTTGACTTCATATCGCAAATGTCAATGTGTATTAAGTCTAAAGGATTGGAATTCCTTTCAACGGACTTATAAGGATTCTTTGCATACTTCGATTCTATACACGTTTGACACTTCGATTTATTGCACTCAAAGTTTAGCAAAACTTCTAAGTTAATCATTTTTCATGATGTTTTATAATTAAATGACCTAAAAGTTCATGCCATAAATCATAAGACTCAAGTAAATAAGAAGAATTTGAAATTTTATTTATTTCAACAGTCATTACATTGATCTTATAAAGGCCTTCCGTCAGATAGCCTTTTCCTACATATATTTCTCATTTGCTAATTACAATTATTCCATAAACGGTTACACATTTGAATCCGTTCTTTTCTATAAGTGAAATAGAAATTAAATTCCTACGTAATTCGGGAACATACAAGACATTGTTAAGTGTCAAAACCTTGCCCGAAGTCATTTTCAAGCATATTTTCCTTGTTCCTTCCACCTTAGCATTAGCGGAGTTAGCCATGTAGATCATTTATTCTACTTGAGCCAGAGAAAATGACGAAAACAACTTTTTGTTGGCATAAACATGGCGGGTGGAACCAGAATCCATCCACCATTCGTAAGGATTGCCCACCAAGTTGCATTCTGAGAACATAGCACACAGATCATCACAGTTTTTGTTGGACTCAATCATATTCGCTTTGTCCTTTTTCTTGCCTTTCTTTGGGGCACGGCAATTTGTGAACTTGTGGCCAATCTTGCCATAGTTGAAGCATTTTTCCTTGAACTTTTTATTGGATTGATTGCTTCCTTATTCATCTTTCTTCCTTTTCTTGAAATTATTTTGGTCATCTTCAACAATATGTGCTCCATTAATTGTAGAATTCCTCTTTGACCTTCTTTCGGCAGCTTTATTATCCTCTTCAATACGAAGTTGGACAATAACATCTTCAACAGTCATCTCCTTGCGTTTATGATTTTAGTAGTTTTTGAAGTCTTTCCACAAAGGTGGTAGCTTCTCAACTATCGCGGCTACTTGGAAAGTATCATTCATAATTAAACCTACAAAATAGTTTATGTGAGTATTAAGAACATTTTTAATTTGTTCAACTAAGGTATTTTTCAAAGATATACCTTCTGCTAGGAGATCATGTATGATGACTTACAACTCTTGTGCTTGAGAGACAACAGATTTGCTATCTATTATTTTGAAGTCCAGGAAATGTGTAAAAAGGAATTTCTTAATTCCCGCATCCTCTGTTTTATATTTTCGTTCAAGTGCCCCCCACAATTCCTTCGATGTCTTAGTTCTACTGTAAACATTGTAGAGGTCGTCTTGGAGACCACTCAGAATATAATTCCTGCAAAGCAAGTCTGAATGTTTCCAAGCTTCTACAATTACGAAACACTCTTTGTCTGAGGTTCCCTCGGGCACCTCAAGAGCGTTATCGCTAGTGAACCTTTGCAGAAACAAAGTGGTGAGGTAAAAGAACATCTTTTGCTGCCATCGTTTAAAGTCAATGCCCGCAAATTTTTCAGGCTTCTCCGCCGGTGCCATTGTAGGTGGAGCATTTGTGCGACTTGATGTGGTAATATTAGTTTCCCTCACAGACGTTGCCATATCTTGCATTTGACTATCGCTTGTCATTTTTTCCTGTCACCACAAGACAAAAAATACTTAGTATTTTCAGAATACTACTTATAAAGTTAAGCAACTTTAAACTTTTCTTCTTGTTTCTAGTTGACAATGAAGTTTTTATGACTTCCAATTGTCAACCGAATGATCTTTAACTTGTGATGAAGTTTTTATGACTTCAAATCACTAGTTAAGTTCAGGCGGAGTAGAAAGTTAAAACTTTAATCTCCAAAAATAAGCTATACAGATTCTGTAATAATAGATTGTTTCCTTAATATTGTTATTTCCTTCTACGGGTACGTAGAATCTGTATATGCAGAACAACAACTTCAACTAAAGTTCAAGTATAAACAAGAACACAATGAAGTATATCAAATACCCTCAACACAAGGTCAAAATGACCTTTCCAAGAGGTGTTATTTTTATTTTTTTCAGAAAATAGATGAAATAGAAATGAATAAGGCCAAGTCGTCCGAATTCACGGAGTTTCCTTAAGGAAACAATTCCCCTCACTGTACCCGAGGTTATGGAATTTTTCCTCCCATTATAAAATGGCCTTCAATCCAAATATAGGGGTACATCAAATATTTGGACTCGTCGAACGCACTCAACAGTTTGAATGATCACATAGAATTTTCGCAGACAAGAAGAGTATTTTTTATTCTGAAATTTCATACCAAAACCTATAAATGAAAGCAGGTTTATATAGCCATAACATGCCTCTTCTGAAAATAGGCAATGGTTCACTCCAAAGGTTGCACCTTTGCTCTAAGTTCATGTCTGTTCGTCAAAGATTGCATATTTTCCTTAACAGTCATCTCATTTCATGAATCAGTGTGTCACTTCATTGTAGGATTACATCCTTCTGAAGCATCAGTTCGAACCATTGCACTAGTTCAAAAACAATACATCAATTCACTTTTACTGCGTTTTTCCTTGGCATTCTTCGGAATTCAAATAAAGTTTGTCCAAAAATATAGATCTCATCAATCGTTTTCCAAATTCGTATCCGAGCCGAGCGACAACAACGAAAGCGCGAGGAATCTCTTATTTCTTGCCTCACTTACCATGTGGAGTAAGTGTTCTTGAATATAAAACACTTCCAAGTTCTCTTCTTCCACCAATGTGGGAGAAAGAGTGAACTTTCTAATTTGGGAGTACACTTTCCATTTTAGTGTCTCCTCTCCTCCATCATTTTTTTCTTCATTTTCCATTCACACTTATTTCATATACTATGAACCCAACAACCTGTACACTAGGAAGCAATTGTTAAAACCATTTAATTTTCACAATGTTAGTGTTATTTTGCCATTACAGTAGGCATTAGTGTTTATTTGCCATTACAGTAGTCATATTACTGGAATATTACTCTTAATAAGGGTAAAACTCATTATGAGATAATGATTGAATTTGGCATGCTGCAGTTTCTAGTTTTATGCCTTGGATTTTCGCAAAGTCATCAAGAGTTATGATTTCAAAGAATTTAGGTATTCGGTTAGGATACGTAGATTAGAAATTCTTAATTTAGGGAGTCGAATAATACATTTGTTTTAGCTTAAATTCGACATGTTAGATTCATATTCTTATGCAAATTATATATTTGAACAGACTTAAACTATTCGAAAGTTTTATGGCAGGGTAAGACCCTTGCAAATTAGCTTGCATTTGGAATAATCAATTCATGAAACCCTATTATATATATATATATATATATATGGTTTTGGTCTTGAGGCCTCTCCTTAAACTTGAACTATGCTCGTGTAAGTATGTATATTCATTTTTAGTTTTGTAATTCGAATTGAGAGCATGAATAATTAAACCCTCTCTTGTTGTGACATCTCTTGATTTTACATGTTATGTGTTGATCAATTGCATATTGAGAAGCATCAAGCATGAGACAAATATTTCTATTGTTTAAGGACTTGATATTGGTTATGATTTTAAGAGAGGGTGTTTTCTTGTTTATAAATGTCAAAGATGATGATTGAATGAATTGCATCGGTTACTACAAAGTTATTGACCACCACACGTTAAGGAATTAAAATAAAAGAAGTTTTGCATGAGTTTTCACGTATTTTTGAAATACGAATTTTCTTATATTGTTGAAATGATTTGGTGGTCCGTAAGAGTGTTTTGTTTTTTTCACTTGAATGTTGAAACGTTTCTATTAAAGGACCATTAATTGATATAACCAAGAAAAGTACGAGGTTATGTATAGGACCATTAGCTTGTGATTCCATTCATTTGGCAACAAATAAGTTTGTACAATTAGGACCACGTAGAAAGGAGGATTGAAATTAAACTACAATAAATAAGGATGTTCAAGAAAAATCAAAAAAAGTATATAAATTTGTAAATTAAATACAGTGATCAAATAGAAAGAATCTCTCCAATTTTAATTAAAAGTTTTTATCTCGAAGTCCTCGAGTGAGAAAATTTTAGTGAGAAGCGCTTCCCTCGCTCCGTTTGTTTTCATTCCAATTAAGCAAAACAACTTTCTTGGCTGTATATATTGAAGCACATATCTAAGTTGAGTGTATATAATTAATGGTGTTTCGAAAATTATTAAGGTATATAATACATTAGTATACCATTTAAGAAATTGTATGAAATTACCTAGAAACTACTAAGGATAAGGAATTTCAATCTAAACAACAAATTAGAGTATCAAGTTGAGATCAAAATATACCTATTGATAAATAGGTAAAAGATATCAAGTTAGTTAAATTTAGTTAGATTACTAAGATAAGGATTATGGAGTCCACTCACAATTTAAATAGAGAAGGCACTAAGTAATGAAATTATTGTCTCCAAGATTTATATATTATGTCAATTCCAACATCTTTTCACTATTTAGACAATCATCAAAGTCTTACGCGCAACAACTACAATATTTAGACAATCAACTTTTGATCTTTGACATACTCAGCAAAAGTTTTACAATCGAAGTATAAAGCTAGATTTGTAACTTCTAGATTTTCACACTCTTTGATTCTCACTTGCTCAACTTTCATCCACAAAATTCTCTCAACGAAGAACACTAATGCTACCTGAATCACACCCATCTCTCCCAGAACCCCTCCAAACTTTATTTATGGAAACATGAACTTTGATACTTTCTAAATTTTCATTTATGCAAAAGGATCAAATGCTCTAATTCTATTGTGGTCCTTCTCAGAAATTAAAATATTTCAAGATATTATTATTATTTTGCTATTTATGTAGTTCTTTTCTTCCTCGGCGTTTTTTTATTTTTAAATTCCAAGCGGTGCTAGGAATACATAAATTTTTTAGTACAGACGCAAACTCAATAAACATGTACGTTCAATTGTTCCAAAATAAAGATAACTATCAAAGATATTAATTGTCAGTGAAATAAATTTAAAAAAAATAAATAATAATCCATCATAATTTGGACTATTAATCAACCAACATACTAGATGCAAATCCAAGGACACAGTCCCCTTTTTTATTATCAATGTTTCTGTTTAGGGTTTATGCAAAGGACAACTGAATTTTTTGTTGCCATGAATCTATCCACACACCTTGAAATTTATTAGGACATTATTTCAAATAACTATTATATTCTAAAAGAAAACATTATTCAAATTAAAAATAAATGAGACAATAATAAAGTTATATTTTAATTCTAGAAAGCATAAAAAAATTACATATTAAAGAAAAAAGAAAAATCTAACAAAAAAATATTGCACAGAGGGTTATCGGTTTTTTTTTTTTTCAATATAAAGAGGGGGTATGATTTTCTAAATTCTAAATGTTAGGAGGTAAAGTGGGATTGACTCTTGCACAAGAAGGTAGTATTATTTTTCAAACCTTAAATTTTAGGATAAAGTGGTATCCACTCTCATATAAATTCAAACGGAGAAAATACAAAACAAGAGTCGCTACTTTTGTTCTTGAACAAGAAAAATGTGCTTATAGATAGCCTGTGAATTTGCTATTTGGCCACATATTTTTGGTTGGATGACACTAATAAGTTAGACCATTTGGATGACATTACAAATTTAATTTATTTAGCAAAAGGGATACATTGTTGTATTCCCTTAATATGACACTTTTATAGTTGTTCAAATGTTATTACATGTTTAAGATCACAAGTTTTAAAGATTATGCAGCAACATGAATGGCCTTGTATCAGTACCTCCAGTTAAAGTTTTAAGGGGTTGTCAATTCAGCGGAGGAATGTATATGAAGCAGACAGAGCATATAAATGGTAAGTTTCAAAAGTCTTATTTTTATTCAAACCATGATTTAATATTGCATGGCCAAACAAGTCCTAAATTTTTTGTCAAGTAAAATAATGCTAAATAAGGTGAAACGAAGGGTGCAACAAGTAATATAGTTCACCAACATAAGTTGTGATAAATGATTGGATTCCCCCATTCTTAATCAAAGATTTCGATTAAAACCTTTGAGAATAAAAATATTCTAGTTGTGAACGTCGTCTATAGAAATGAGTCTAGAATTGCATATCAAAAATCGAATAGAAAATTCAATAATAAAATAAATTATCGGATGAACTCTAATATTTAGGATTATCATATCCTCCTCCTTTCTTTTCTCCTCATTTTTTTTTTGGAGCCATTTGGATATAATGAAGAAACTGTGGATGATATTAAATAAACATTTTCAATTTTGTTTGGCGTGTTTTAATCATTTTATTTCTCATCATAATTATATTTTGGTGATTGTAATCTGTTAGAATGGGTGACACGATTTCAGAAGTATTTGATTTCACGTTAAAATTATTATTTTTTATTTTGAATTGTTTTTGAGTTGCTACGGATGACTTTGGTCAACACTCATAGATTTGAGCATTGTACAACAATTCGTCGGCTCCATCAGATCTTAAACGCCAATTTTGAATTAGTAGAATGATTGGTTCGGGTCTCGATACTTTCAGTGTAATTTTGAGATTTTAAATGAGATATTAAAAAATAAGGCCTAGAGTTGAGTTTGGTCAACTTCTGTTGATAACTCCTGCATTGGGAATCCGACTATTTCGTTGATTTTGGCATGTCAATTTGATCTAATAGCATAATTGGATTGTGTTTATGTGGTTTTTAACACACTTGGAAGGTCCATCACAGATATTTTGGGCTGAGATATTTCAACTGCTGGTATTGTCAATTGGTTCAGCTGGCTCCTTCTTCACGTTCATGTCACGACCCGAATTGAGGCCCTGGCCGTGACTGGCATCCTGAACCATGAAGGCCCGAGAGACTCCTTAGCTGGTAATCATAAGCGAACTAATCTATCATAATAAAGCGGAAGTAAACTGGAAGCATGAAAGTTCCATTATTTCAACATAACAATGCGATAAATAAGTCCAAAAGGAAACCCATAAACATCTATAACCAATCTACGAAGTCTCTACTAAAGTTTAAAAAAATAATTTGTCTGAAAATTGCGACAAGACCCCCGGTTAGACCATGAACTAAAAATAAATGAAATCAACACAGGAAAAGGCCTTCCGAAATAAGGTAGGCTCACCTACTCCAAATGTCTGACAACGATCTACTGATTAGCGGGTCTATGGGACTGGGCCTCAGAACCTGAAATATAGGGGGTCAATATATAAATGTACTGGTATATGAAATAATCCAAAATAACATATTCTTTTATACAACATAAGATGAGAGCATTTCGTAAAATAGTGATGTAACGATCCTCCCAGTCATTTGTGAAATTTTCTCATCTTTGCTATTTTTAGTTCTAGCAGTAGTTTATTTACATGAAATATGACTTACAGGATTGTAGTACCAATTCGTCGAAGGCGATTTAAGTCATTAATTGGGTCCTTTAATTTTGATAAAGTTAAATCCGATAATAGTCAATTTTTGATCGAGACTACCTGGGGTTAGTATTTTAACATTTTCAATAGGTTGGAAAGTACATTTTAGTCAATGTAAATATTTAATTTATTTTTGAGGTTTCAAAAATTAATTGAGAATTTATTGGATATTTTAGATATTATTTTAATTAGTGAATTAATGGGTCAAAATAATATTTTTATTTACTTATGTTGCCAATATAAGAATAGATTTAAGTGAGTAGGGTTTACCATTCTTAATAATAATAGCATCAGAAATTTTAGTGGAAGAGGGCATGACAGTTAGCAATACAATTCTTCTCATCTGCGGTCTTGAAGAAATCTTGGATTAAGCTTCGGGTAAGCGCTTCATACACTAAAAATCTTTCTATTTCTATGTTGATCTCTAGAAATCTGCTGAGACTGCTATAACTAGTTATACAAAATATTTTGATTGAGAGTACTTAAACTAATATATGATTGCGGTAAATGATTAGAATAATGTCGGTGATTGGATATGAAAATTGTTAAGGAATGATAGTGAACTAATACTAAAATTAGCGTGGTGGCAGCACGCTTAGCATAGGTTTGGTGAATTGAAAACTTCTACATGAAACTTTAGGCTAATGATTGGGTAATGATGGCTAGGTAATTTAAATAATGAAAAACATGATTTTAAGGGTTAATATTTCACATGGATTTAGTGAAATTTCTAACCTGTAGTGCATTGTTTCATTACTATTCATGACTTTCAGAATTTTTCCATGCACGTTGTGTGCTTTTTCTCAATACAAGCTTTCTAAACATGTAAAAATAGTACTAAAGCCGCACTGACCATCGTTGCGTCCTTATCTTTAGATTATTAGATTTTGATTCATCACGAATTTGGTAAATTAGGTTTTAGGTCAATAATTTTAGAGTAAGAGCTTATAAACGGGTGTCATTAGATGCGTATTTTTATGGAGTTTATATATTTGGACAGATTTGTGTCATTCGGAAGCTTTACGGAAGAAAAAGGCATTTGCAAATTAACTTGCATTTGGATTCTTTGGTTGAGGTAAATTACGATTTAATTGAAGTTTAGACTCGACTTAATTGTGTGTATGCTCCTAAACTGGATACGTGTGGATTGGTATTCATACATGGTTGAAATTGTTGATTCGTGTATAAATGTTTATTGAAAATTGACTTGATGGAATTGTCTTAAGACTCTAAGTGTACTTGTAAACTTGGTACATTGTGTTGATGTTGTGAGGTTGTGTAAATTGATATTGATAATACTTGTTTATATTTATATTGAATCGGGTACCATGTCAGTACGTTTATATTTATTTTGGATCGGGTACCACGCCGGTACGTTTATATTTATGTTGGATAGGGTATCACGCCGGTACGTTTATATTTATGTTGGATTGGGTACCACGTCGGTACGTTTATATTTATGTTGGATCGAGTACCATAATGGTACGGTACATGAACATAGATTGTTCCCTACAGGTCATGACTATTTGGACAAAAATAAGTCCCATAGCATGTGTGTACATATTTGTGTTGATTTTGTGAATGTTTATAGTATGGTTGATACTCTTGATGGTTATGTGGCTTGTCTGTGAGCACTGTTTGACCTATTATTGTTGTATTGTTGATTCATTGAGAATTTGTTATTAGATGATGCCCGTCTACTTGTTATTTGATTTATGTTGTGTAAATGTTATTAAGTTGAGTTGCCCTATGATACCTACCAGTACATAGAGGTTTGTATTGATACTACCCTGTACTCTTCTTTTGTTGAGTGCAGAAATTGTTCTAGAGGCTCATACATGATCTCACCTCTAGAGTTTGATAAGAGATCTTGATCCAAGGGTGAGAACTCCATCTTCAGGCTGCCATGGGTCATTTTATTTGTTCTTGTCCATCTTTCGGGCAATGAAATATTTTTTATTTATTTTATTTTTGGATATATCTTTAGACATGATCTTTGTTAGTAGTTCTTGTACGATGACTTTCGGGTCTTGGGAAATTCAGTAAGTAGATTGTTTGGTTTCCGCATTACTGATGATTAACTTCAGATTATTTTTGTTAAGATGGTTTTATGAAAATATCATTTTAATATTGACTAAGTGATTGGGTAATGGTTTGATTTAGATGGTTCTCCCATAGGAAGGTTAGTGTGGGTGCCACTCATGGCCATTTGGGTCATGACAAGTGAACATAAGAAAAGTGAAAACACATGGGCATACTTTAATGAACTTCGAAACAGTTCTTGGAAATCATGTCTCACTCTTTATTTTACTTTTGAGATAGATGGTACACCCTACAATCTTGATCATCCCACGGGCTATGTGGGATCCGCCTTGACTCGGCGACCAAGCCCCCAATCCAAGTTTGCCGCAAAGATTGGAATTCATAAAATTGGTAATGCCCCTATGTGAGATGTCTTAATTATCCTCCCATGTTGGATAATATATCATAAGTCCCGTATCGGCAAAATACATTTTCGGGCTACGAGTTATCTGAAACTCAAGCCTTCTTCGGGTATTCAACTAGCTCTCTTTGAGCCCAATTTTAGTCCTTTCAAACAATGCTTCATGCATTTAAAACAATCAATACTTATTATGTTAAGGAGATATCATCACCGGATATCGTCATACCCAGACTTGCAAGTTATTCATATCGCATCATAACGTGTTTCTAGCCCCTTTTTATTTATCATCATGATAATGGCCATCCAAAATCTTTAAACATCATGTGAGAGAAAGTCTTGCTATAGATTTTTATATGAATTTACACAAAATAACATTCTTCTTAATATTACAACCATATGGTGGTCATCTCATGTTTGCATTTACTTAAAACTCATGAAATCCTTCAGTTAATACAATGAACGATTACAACAAGGAAAACACTCCCTCGACATGTCATAAACCATATCAACCCATGAACAACTGTAAGAAACTCATTACAAAGTTTTCTTCTAAAATCATACATTTGAACAACCCAAAATACTTGAAATCAAAAGATATCGTGATGGGAGAGGGAGTTTCATTATTCATACTCTCAATCAAACTTTGCAAAACTGAAAATACATATATACAAAGTTATGGTTCAATTCTATGAAAGGAGTTTAAGACCAACGTATACTTTCATCAAAACAAATTCATGATACATGCTATTTGAAATGATGTCAAAAACCCCTTTTTATAAAAACGATTATATATCTTAAAACTTGATAACACGATAAAAATTTATGCCCATGGATTTAGGATAGTCCCACTTACCTTAACGATAAAGCAAACGTGAAGAAATTGACTCTTTAAGCTTGAATGTTCAAACCCTAAGTTGTTTTTCTCTTCTTATTTTTAAGAAAGATGAACTGTGGATTTTTGTGCGTTAATACGTATTTTGGGACCTTAATTTCGTCTATAGATGTTTAAGGATGGTTATGAAACATGAAAAGACTTTATTGCTCTTAAAATAACTCAAAAACGGAGCCCCTAAGCTTCAATGCATTGGCCATGCTGCGCCAAACTCATGGCCTTGCCATTAAGTAGGCGACTCCTAGCCCATAGCAAAGCCACAACATGGGCGGCTCCTTGCCCATCGCCTAACCAAAGGTGGGTGGCGCCTGAGCCATCACCTAACCTTTCCAGTTACGGTAGGCGGTGGCAATGTGATGCATAGCCATTGCATAGGTCTCATTTTACGACGCCTACTTAATTTTGAGGTCCTAAAACACCCCCAACACCTCCCACAACGTCTACACAGGATCTATCATCAATACGGAGGTTCTAAAGGTCATTTTAGATGTACCAAAAGAACGTTACATCTACGGGGTGTTACAGTTCACGACACCCCTGTCCTGATCATACAAAAGAAAAATCCTTTAGCGTCCAATCATGGGGCTTGATCTCGATCACGAAGAAGAAACGATTTGGGTGATGACAAACACAATCGAAAATACAAAAATACTAAAAGTAAAAACTAGGACTAGATTAAAAGAAAAATAAAAGGCATAAACTCAGAGAAAGAGAGCGAGAGGAAGAAGTATTTTCTCAATAATAAGTATAAGCCTTTTCTTTCTAAAATATGTGAGGAGAATTTCAAACTCAATTTATTGATATATTTTACAGTACATAAACTTATTTGTTTATACAAATATTTTGTCCAACAAAGTAGCTATGCAGGTTTTAGTCTAGTAAATTTTTACAATTGATCAATAGCTACATGATTATCTTCACGATCTTTTTAACTCTTTAAAATTCCTTGTCCTTATTGAACCAGTTGTCAATTGGATCAGAACTTCAAACAAACCCTAAATTTTTTGCCAAGTAAAATAATGTTAAATAAGGTAAAATGAAGGGTACGACAAGTAATATGGTTCACCAACATAAGTTGCGATAAATGATTGGAATCCCCCATTGTTAATCAAAGATTTCGATTAAAACCTTTGAGAATTAGTTGAGAGCGTCGTCTACAGAAATTAGTCCAGAATTGGATATCAGACATCGAATAGAAAATTTAAAAATAAAATAAATTATCAGATAAACTCTAATAACTAGGGTTATCATATCCTCCTCCTTTCTTCTTCCCCTCATTATTTTGGAGCCATTTGGATACTATGAAGAAAGTGTGGATGATATTAAATAACTATTTTTAATTTTGTTTGGCGTGTTTTGATCATTTTATTTCTCTTCATAATTGTATTTTAGTGTTTGCAATCTTTCAGAATGGGTGACACAATTTCAAAGGTGTTTGATTGCATTTTAAAATTATTATTTTTTTATTTTGAATGATTTTGGAGTTGCTATGGTTGACTTTGGTCAACACTCGAAGACATGAGCATTGTATGAATATTCGCCAGCTCCATCAGATCTTGAACGTCAATTTTAGGTTAGTAGAATGGTTGATTCCGGTCCCGAGACTTTCGAGATTTTCATTATAATTTTGAGATTTTAAATGAGATATTAGAAATTAAGACGTATAATTGACTTTTGGTCAAATTCCAATGATATTACCAGCATTGAAAAATCTGATTGCTTTGTTGATTTTGGCATGTTAAATTTGATCTAGTAGCATAGTTGGATTGTGTTCATGTGGTTTCTCAATAATAACTATAAGCCTCTTCTTTGTGAGAAAATACACCATGTAAGGAGAATTTAAAACTCAGTTTATTAATATATTTTGCAATACACAACCCTATCTATTTATACAAATATTTGGTTCTACAAAGTAGCTATACACTTTCTAGTATAATTGAGTCCTTAAGGACTCTTACATTGATCAATATCTATATAATCATTATCGACATCAATAAAATCATTATCTTTACGATCTTTAACACTTTCAAACCCCTTGTCATTATTGAACCAATTGTCAATTAGGTCCAAATTTCAAATAATCCAATATATATTGTGTATGTATTATGTTCATCTAATGACTTTAGTCAAAAACAAAAAAGCTTCTGAATTATCATCACATCAGTAGGCGCAGAAAGAAAATCTTGGTATTGACTTATTGAAAATCTCTTCGAGATTGCTTAGACAAATCTTTTTGTGTGAGGTTGCTCCACCTTTCTTACCTTGTTTTCAGGACTTCAAATTTTGTGAATCATAAGCCCTCCATATCCAAAGATAGATGGCTAAAGGTCAGGTTTCGCAGTTAACTAAGAAGGCAATCGATTGGCCTTGAGATCGATTGTCTTGGAGAGAAAACCGAGGACTGAAAACTAAAAGGATAGGAATGAATTGAATAAAGAAAGAATATATAGAACCTTGAGCATTTTCTCTTCTCAGCAATGGTTGAGAGTAAAAAAGGGGTATCCACATAGAAGGATAGCTGGTATATCGGGTAGATTTTTATCTTTTCGACTTCAGCGAAAATGTTCAAAGCACCACCTTAGTCAATTATCTTGATGTCGAAAGCGAAGAGGACATGGTCTTACTTACTTAAAAGTCAAAAAAGGGAAAGTTTTCTATCTTAGTTTCACTTTGTTGAATTGGCTACTACCTTGCAACATGCCCTTGCTTGGTGTTTAAACCTTGCTTTGAGTTGTCAGTCTAGTAAAGCGCTACTTC
Organism: Capsicum annuum; assembly: GCF_002878395.1. Taxonomy (NCBI): domain Eukaryota; kingdom Viridiplantae; phylum Streptophyta; class Magnoliopsida; order Solanales; family Solanaceae; genus Capsicum; species Capsicum annuum. The sequence goes on along the minus strand of NC_061117.1, from coordinate 167,138 downwards.
TAAAACGATCGTTAATGTCATTCACTAGATTTCCTCGGTGGCTCTGCTACCGATGGATCAATATGTGCTGCCTACCTATCATGCCAAAGGCGCTGCTGGTGGATATGCCAAAGATGTAATGGCTCTAAACCGGGTACTTGAAATGCTAAAGGTACTTCTTATGGTCCTGCTTCAACCACCCTTCTTTCTCTACCTTTTTCTTCAAATAACTTAAGCTTATTAGACTAATGTTGGCAATCTCGAAAGGAGATATCTGGAACTAGAGCTACTCATCTTAATGTTTATTATATTAGGATGCGAGAAAGGGGAAAGAAGGTGATAAGCAAGAAGAGGAAAGAAGAATGTTAAAGAAGTCCCTATAAGTACTTTACTTAGCCTTTCTATAGTATTTCTTCCCCTCTTTCCTCAAAGTGCGCTCTTCCATCCATGCGCATGGTTCTTACTTTCATTTCCCCCTCCTCGCGTAGGAGCTCATCTTGTTTTCAAAGATAAGTTGTAGATGAGTCGGTTCGATCACCCCGTATATCGACGGTTTTTTAATACTTTATCCTAGGCCCATCTAGTTGATCGAGGGATAGATGAGTATAAAGAAGGGATGGAGAATCTTTTATTTGATCTTAATTTGATGTATATGTTATGATGCCTTCGTATGAAGGAGGATTGGGGTACGGCAGATAAGAAGAGTGACCCAAAAATGGAAAGAAGAGTATGAGGGGCAGCGGCTCAGCGATAATAAGAAGAACTCATATTCTCGTCCTGACAAATGACCAACCTGTTAAGTCATCTTTCTCAATGACCATCCTCTCCCATTCCAGTTCTTTTCTCTTTTTTTAAGGGAAAGTTCATTTTCATTTCCTCGATATGGCCAAGTGTAAAGCAACTTCACGATCCAAAAAATTTCCTAAAATCGGATGACATAAGGCGAAATAGAATAGGATGATTGATCCAGGTGGAGATAGGCTACAATCAAAAGGAACAGTACGTATGCTAGAAAGAATTATAGGCAAGCCTTTCTTTATGATCATATGGATCGCTTTTTGTGAATTTTCTTTCTAGAGGCATAAATTGCATTCTAACCAGATTTCTAACTTTAGGGGACTGAGACTCAGTCTTAAATCTTTCTTGATCCTACACTCATCTTTCGAATGTTGCTTTCGATTTAGTTGGTGCAGACGCTGAAGGAACAGCTGACACTAGATAGGAAAGGTTTTCGATCAAAGCTCTCGAACCTGTTCCAAAGCCACTTTAGGATTCGGTTTTCGATCTAAACTCAGGTTGCCTACCTCTCTAGTTATAGAGAGAGGAGAGGGGCTTCAAAGCCTTAATTCAAGCTAGAAATCTCACTAGAAAACTAGCCATATCGATCTAGGTAAGTGGTGATAATGAAAAGGCTTTTAAGCCTGAGGAGTGGTGAGCGAGGTTGGATAAAAAGGTATTTGAACCAGGCGGGGGTGGGCAGAGAAAAAACACATTCATTAAACCTTTTGGAACTGGAGACGAAGAGTCGTTGAAAGACCTTTTCAAAAATCACTTTGTAGAGGGTGGGTATCACGCTCAATAGAACCAAATTTTTCTATGTCAATAGTCAATAGGAGAGAGAAAGAAAGAGAACAGCAAGAGGAGGCCTTTTTTTAATATTTATATACTTCAAAAATCGAATCATCATGCACTTTAGGCCCTTCTAAAAGCCATGAGGTGGGGTCACACGAGTAGCGAAAGACTGTGCTTGCTCATGTTCTCATGCTTCATACAAACCCAGGCTAGGAAGCTTGAAAACCATATCATATCATATGGATATAGAAAGTCCGATCAAAAAACAATAAAAAGGGACTGGGAATGCTCTAATGGATGGCTTCCAAGGCCCGGGCTCGATCCGACACAATTCAGACTAGCGAGTATCAGTTTAATTTACTTAATGCACTCACAAGCGTTCGAATTGCTGCCCTAGCTTCGTGTTAAGGTGACAACTTAAAGAACAACTTCCTCTATTGATGTAATATTCATTCATAGTGACCAGGCGGACCGTTTTGAAGACGGAGGGGCCTAAGAAACCCAAATAGAAAAAAACCAATATAGGAACTACAACTAAGAAAGAATAAGAATAAAAAGAATTGTTTAAGTAAGGTAGTCGCCATAAGGCTTGTCTTTTTTTCGGTATGCCACTCTACGAGCAAAGAGTGCCACACACGAGCGGAGCAAAAAGAAAGCAAGGGGACTTCTTCTTTTTTGGGGGGAGAAATCTTGTGATTGTGTATTAAATATAGATCTATATCTTTCTTGTTCCACTAGCTAATACCAAATTCTCACATGTCCCTTTCATTATTACAACCTTCTGTTTTTATTTCAAAGACCAGAAGCTATGCGCAAATTCTCATTGGATCTCAGTTGTTCTTAACAGTGATGGCTATTCATTTAAGTCTTCGGATTCTCGTATTTTGTATGTACATGTTCCTGCGTCTTGGATGAGTATTCTTGTTTATATCGTTACGGTTATAGACACTTTTTTGTTCCTATTAACAAAACATCCCTTTTTTCTTCTCTCTTCCTAAACCGGTATAGAAATAGCTGCTTTTTCTATGTTGTTTACCGTAGATACTGGGGGATTGCAGGGAAAACCTACGTGGGGAACCTTTTGGGTGTCGGATGCTCGTTTAATCTCTTTATTCATCTTGTTCCTTATTTACCTGGGGGCACTGCATTTTCAAAATCTTTCTGTCGAACCATCTCCTATTTCAATCCGTGCTGAACCAATCGATATACAAATAATCAAGTCTTTAGTCAACTGGTGGAATACATTGCATCAACCTGGGAGCATTAGCCGATCTGGTACATCAATACATGTTCCTATGCCCATTCCAATCTTGTCTAACTTTTCTAACTCCCTCTTCCCAACCTGTATCTTGTTCGTTCTGGAAACACGTCTTCCTATTCCATCTTTTCTCGAATCTCTTTTAACAAAAGAAATAGAAGATCGAGAAGGAATACCAAAACCTATTTCACTTGCTGAGTCTTTTTGCATCCATGGCTGAATGGTTAAAACGCCCAACTCAACATTGGTGAATTCGTAGGTTCAATTCCTACTGGATGCACACCAATGGGACCCTCCAATAAGTCTATTGGAATTGGCTCTGTATCAATGGAATCTTATCATCCATACACAACGAATTGATGTGGTAGATTCATATCATAATGAACAAACAATAAGAACTAGCATTCTCATTGATACTTTCACTCACAGGGAATAAAATTGATTTATAGATGGAATCTAATATACAGTATTTACAGACAAAAGTATTCGGCTATTGGGAAAAAAATCAATATACTTCTAAGGTCGAATCAGGATCAACGAGGACAGAAATAAAGCATTGGGTCGAACTCTTCTTTGGTGTCAAGGTAATAGCTAAGAATAGTCATCAACTTCCGGGAAAGAGTAGAAGAATGGAACCTATTATGGGACATACAATGCATTACAGACGTATGATCATTACACTTCAATCGGGTTATTCTCTTCCACCTCAACTAAAGAAAAGAACAATAATCAAAAAACTTAATAGCATGGCAATATATTTATACAAAACTTCTACCCCGACCACACGCAATGGAACCGTATACAATCAAGTGATATCCAATTCATGAAATAATTTGATCTATGGACAATATCGTTGTTGTAAAGGTCGTAATGCCAGAGGAATCATTACCGCAAAGCATAGAGAGGGAGGTCATAAGCATCTATACCATAAAATCGATTTTCGACTGAATGAAAAAGACATATATGGTAGAATCGTAACCATAAAATATGACCCTAATCGAAATGCATACATTTGTCTCCTACACTATGAGGATGGTGAGAGGAGATATATTTTACATCCCAGAGGGGCTATAATTGGAGATACCATTCTTTCTGGTACAGAAGTTCCTATAAAAATGGGAAATGTGCTACCTTTGAGTGCGGTTTGAACTATTGATTTAGTTAATTTAAAATAAAAAAATTAGGTTTACGACGAAACCTAGAAATCGACCATTGATCCAATATGTTACTGCAGAAACATAGTATTTAGTGGCGACATTTATTATCGCTGCAATACATTATCTTTTAGTGTCGGATAATTTTTGTAGCCTCTAATAGTTATCACTATAATAAAAATTTTAGTTCCCGCTAATAATAAAATTTTCGCTCCATTTTTTTAGTGACGACTAATAAAATATTGCCTCTGAATTAATTTTGTTGTCGCCACTAAAAGTAAATTGTTTTATTTTTTAAAATTTTAATAATAGGAAGCTTCTGGTATGTATATAATTAAGGAATTTTTAGATAATTTAAAAAGAAAGAAAACTTCATTTCTCTTTCATAGTCTCTTTCTCTGCTGAAGCTCAAGATGCTCTTTCATCGTCTCTCTTTGCTGAAGGTCAAGCTAGCTTTGCTCAACCTTTATCATCTCTCAAGCAAGATCTCAAACCCATTGAAGAAACAAAATTCTCTAAATGGGTTAGCTGAAATTTGTTAGGTTTGTTGGTTAAAACTTTTCTCAAATCTCAAATTTCCTAAATGGGTTAGCTTAATTTGTTAGATGAAATGCCTAAAAAAGTCCTGTTAACTGAAACAGGATTTTCTAAAGTTATTTCTCAAATTGATTTTTTGGTGTATATGCATTATTTATTTTCAGATGCATTTCTATTAACTCAATTTTTTGCAAGAACAGGGTATCTCTTTGCTAAAATTTTTTATTTTTTCTCAAATAAGGTTGTCAAAGTTGGTGCTCCAAGGCATGTGGTCAAAATTCTTTTGGGTATATATGTTATTTTTTAGATTGCATGCACAATTTCTTTAATCTATTTGAAAATCTGTAGGAACAGAATTTTGTAAGGTCGAAGGACGAAGAAATCGAGTTCAAAACTCTTGAGGTTAGAGCCGAAGATACAATTTATGTTTCTCAGTAATTCATTTTTTGTATTTTGTTAATTTTCAATTTTAAAAATTATCAGCGAGTTATCGTTATCTTTATTTGGGTAAGCTGAAAGTTCATTTTTGAATTTGTAGACCTTTTGGTATTGTTACAGAGAAAAGTTTATTGTTTAATGTTTAATAGGCTACTAGGCTTGTATTACAGGGATGAGGAGGCAAAAATTGGTGTGACAATTAGTGTAGTGAATGAGGATATCAGATATTGTAGTTAGAGTTACACCGAAAGCCATAGAAGTTCTTGTCTTAGGGATAGATCCACATTAATAACTTCAAGAATTTCATACATATGACTAAAAAATATTATGGAGAAGAAGACTGATGTTTAATTAGAAAATTAATTAACAAAAGAAAACATAGGTACTGTTGGGAGTTGACTTCACAAGTTGTGTGCTTAGAAGTGAATCTTACAGACCAAACAGTATTTTAATAATATTCTTTAAGAGTTTGAGAGTCCTGGCGATGTGTTGTCTGTTATACTCTATTTCTCAGAGAGTATGTTGGCAAAGCAATAATAGAACCATATAACAATGGAATGGAAAGAAAATAATTGAGCTGTGATGATTGACTGTTATTGAGAAATGGAACCTGGAATTGTTGTTCCAGGCCTGTATCCTAGAGAGGCAACTCGTATTATCGGGTTTGCAGTCATGACAGTGTCGTAAAACTCATTGCCTGGGTTAATAACTTATCTGAGCCTCAAGTATTTTGCTATGACCGAATACATTGACAGCCCCTCAAACTTGCTGATAATTTTTTAGGAGGTCTATATATCATGAATCTAGGTTTGGTGGAGGTTGAGGAAGTTGCCTTTGGTTCAAAGGTTCGGGGCACAATCCCTGAGATTAAAACTTCTACGGATTCCGGTGTATCACACCAGTATTTTTCCCACCAGCCCTGTACTACTAGCCTAATCACTACCATAATTTGGTCGTACTCTTCAAAATGTTAATGAGTACATGTTTGATTCTTTTTCCCCTGCACCCGCGTATGGGAAACTATAATAATTTAAAATCATATTGTTTACTTCATTTTTTAGTTTGTCCAGAACATTACATTAGTGATTAGTTTCTGTTTGTTTGACTATTACTGTATCATATGCTCTATTTAAATCAGCTTGTATGGTTTGTGAGCTTTACTAAATTGTGATGTGTGTTCGGTTGAGTAGTTACGGTGTCTTTGTATGGTTGAAAATGATAGGACTATGATGATTGATTGTTATTGAGAATCTGGAACCTAGCATTGTTGTTTCAGGACTGTATCTTGGAGGGGCAGCCCGTATTCTCGGGTTTGCAGTCATGGCAGTGTCAAAGAACTCATTGCCTGAGTTAATCATTTATCTGAGCCTTAAGTCTTTTTGCTATGACCGAATACATTGACGGCCCCTCAAACTCGAACTTGCTGATCATTTTTTATAGGGTCTATAGATCATGACTCTGGCTTTGGTAGAGGTTGAGGCAGTTACATTTGGTTCAAAGGTTGGGGGCACGATCTCTGAGACTAGAACTTCTATGCATTCCGGTGCAACTCTAACTACATCGCTGATATCCTCATTCACTACACTATAATTGTCATACCAGTATTTTTTTCAGTCATCCCTGTACTGCTAGCCTAATCACTACACTAAATTGATCGTACTCTTCAAAATGTTAATGAATGCATGTTTGATTCTTTTTCCCCTGCACCTGCATATAGGAAACTATAATATTTCAAAATCATATTGTATACTTCATTTTTTAGTTTGTCCAGAACATTCATTTGTGATAAGTTTCTGTTTGTTATTACTTTATCATATTCTCTTTGGAAATCATCTTCCATGGTCTGTGAGCTTCACTAAATTGTGATGTGTGTTCGGTTGACTAGTTATGGTGTTTTTGTATGGTTGAAAATGCTTTTTCTGGATAAAATCTGTATTAACTTGTCAATGAGGATAACAAGTGATGTGATCTTCATAAATCACTTTAAAATAGGTTGTGCTAATGAATGCTGCTTTCTGAAAAATCTACATAACTGTGTGGAAAAATCTTACTCGTGTCTTGGGAGTGACCTGGTATAGCATTCATTTGCAAACATTGTCTGCAACCATGACATGTTGGTTTCTTAAATCTTGAGATTTGCATAGGAAAAGATCAAATTGGAAAAAATAAATATGCAGAAGGTATAGGATTTTCTTGTTAAGATGTATAGGTTATAGAACCTGTTGAAAGACTATATCATTTTCTTGTTAAGATGTATAGGTTATAGAACCTATTGAAAAAGTATATCATGAACTTGTTTTCCTTTGGATTTGATGGGTCAAATTGGTCTGACCACTAAGAGCTAGGGTGTATAGTGTTGTGTAGGGAAGAGCAGCAGGTTTGTCAGAATTGGAATGTACTGACTAATTGCTAGCTACAGGTTTGTTTGAATTTGGAAGTACCATTTTCTGGTCTAAAAAGTTTACAATCTATTGAGATATTAAATTGAAAATTGATCTATTGAGATATTATATTGGAAGTATCATTTTTTGGTCTAAAAAATTTACAAGATTTACGTACACTTTAATCTTTTCAGGAGTGTAGTTGGCATTAATCATTTTAGGAGAGAACTTCCCACCTCGTTTATGAAATCTTCACCACTTCCTTTTAGTTCATTCAGTATATATATGTATGCATTTTTTTTTCTATAATCATAAAGTGACTTAGTGTGTTTTAATGGCAGGAGCGTTCTTAAACAATGGGTTAACTAAGGAGCAGCATGAAGGCGTAGAATCCATGTTAGATTTTTTATCATATGTATGAATATGATAAAACTGAAGTACTATATATATCATTATTAATGTATGTATCGTTGATTTCTTAGTAAGTGAAGTACTTGTAATATTTAGTCGGAGGATGATTTTGTAAAATGCTATGGGATACTTTTAATAGCTAATATTATATGTAGTTCTTAAATTTGTTGTCAATTTTGTCTAATGTAGGTATTGAATAAATTCAATTCTTTGGTTGATGAAAACAATATTTTTATTTGAGCACAAAATTTAATCTAGTGGCAAAATGAGACTTGCCACTAATGATTAAGTAGATATGTGGCAATGAATTTTGCTATTATAAGTTTATTTTTAGCAATAAGATATAATAGTCGCCACTAATATTTAAAGATATAGGAGCGACATGGGTTGCTACTAATATAAATATGTGGTCACTAGTGATACTAATTTTGTGGCGACAAAGGTTGCTGCTAATAGAAAGTTTTTTGCGGCGAGAAAAAAGTTGTCATTGATGATGGTGATTTTGTGACGAGAAATAAGTCATCACAGTTAATAGCAAGGGTTTTGTGGCAAGAAATGAGTCATCACAAATAATGGTGATTTTGTGGCGAGTAATAAGTCATCCCGGATAATAGATAGGTTTTTGTGGCAAGAAATAAGTCGTTACAGATGATTGAGATTTTGTGGCGAGAAATATGTCATCGCAGATGATGGTGATTTTGCAACGGTAAAGTTGCTGCTAATTCTTGTATATCAGTGGCGACCTAACCAATATGTGTTTTGTCAAAATACAATTTGCAGCGAAATTGTCTACCTTTTGTGGCGATAAAACTCGTTACAAATACTTTTCTATTTTGGCGACCTTACTTTGTCGTTGCAAATAACCTTTAGTTTCGGAAGTACTACCAACGCCATATTTGTCACTGCCAAAAGTCTTTAGTGGCGACATTTCATCCTTTAATGGCAACTTTTTTCGCCACTAAAAACCAGATTTCTTGTAGTGAGATTTGGATTCATATAGATATATATAGATCCACCCATGTGCTACTTCATTCTACGGTATATAGAAGATCCATCTCTATAGATATCATCATCTACATCCAGAAAGCCCTATGCTTTGGAAAAATCTCAAAAAAGAGTCTGGGAATTGATCAAAAGAAGAATCTACTTCAAACGATATGTCCTTAGGCACGGCCATACATAAGCTAGAACAGCGGATGAGATAGTACCGGAGTCGTTTAAAGAGCCGTTCTTTCTATTCTGTTTTATGCGTGTCAACTATTGATTCTATGTCATCAAAGCATTGCTAAAAGCATAAACGAAATGCAAGTACATACAACTGCAGTAATGCCACATCATTGATAAAGAACCTTGCCATCCCCAGCTTTGTCCCCTGCAACAAGTTCATTGGCATATTCTCCTTCCCCTTTTATTTCCAAAAGCTAATTCAATAGGCTTTCTTTATTGATTCAAAAAGCTTCTTTCCCGCGACATGGACACTAAGGTTAGTTTCCATAGGGCGAAGTGGCGACCTCATTCATTCTAACAACTCACTGCGCTATTTTCTCTAGATCAAATCTACATAATGACCGAGACCCGTACATAAGATCATTCTAGCTTATATCCTTCTAAGGATGTTTGAGCTCCTTCCCATGATAAGAGCCTTTCTAAACTCTTGAAAACTCTTGAACTTAAGAGAGGCTTCTTTTCAAGTTGATGAGTAGAAATTGAGTATAAAGAAAATGACGAAAGAAATCTCACACGAAGATCAGTGTACCCATAGATCTATATGGATAAACTTACACCAACAAGATTTTGCTAGGGGTTATTGTACCTTGTTATGTTGTACCTTACTTGGATTTTACATCATATATAACTGTGATTTATTTTAAAAGATTTTTTACTTTTTTTTATGAAAAATATTTATTTGATAGAAAAAGACTTTTTCATAACTATCTTTCTTGAGAAGAAAAAACTTCTATCATTAAAAAATAAAAAATTATTTCTCCACATATACAACATAATAATATTCTAAATGTATTCTTTTAGAGAGTTTTCTTTAAGATGGGATTTATTCTCTCAATAGCTTTAGAATATTTTTTCAATATTATTATTGTTATATGTAGGACCATTAACATGTGATTCTAGTCATTTGGCAATAATTAAGGTTGTATATGTAGGACCATCTATATATTCAGGAAGAAAGTAGGGTTGATATTAAACTACAACAGACAAGAATGTTTTAAAAAATAAAAAAATATATATATTAATTTGTAAGATTGAATTAAATCGAATTGATAGAATCATTACGTCAATCATTATCAGCCATGTTTGTTGTATTTCCAATATACAAGCATTTAAATTTACCCACCACCATTGCTTCACATATTTATTGGCCCTACTAAATTTTATCACTTTTGGTTTTATCCTTATTTCATTGCCTATAAATACCTCCATTGTGCTACTGTTCATTCGCAACTCAATCGCAATCTTTCTTAATATTAAAACAATATTTGCAATATTTTTAACTCATTCAAAGGGAGTATGGCTCGTTCCATTTACTTCATGGCATTTCTTGTCTTGGCAATGACACTCTTTGCTGCCTATGGTTTGTCTTCATCTTTTATTTTCTAAAACTTCAAATAATATAATGTGTAGTATTACTCTAATAATTTTAATCAGAAAATTACTTTATTTCCTGTTATAATTATTCAATTACACAAGTCTTTATTTTATTTTTTATTTAAAAAAAAAAACAAAGAAGAAAGAATGGGGCTAGGATCCTAGGTCTATTATGAAAACAAAATAAAAACATGTAACTAAATAGACACAAAGGCTTAAAATTGTGTTTGCATTAGTCGAAACTTGTATGTATATATTTGGTTCTTTTCTAACATTTGTAACAACTTGTGAATGATTGTAGGGGTGCAAGGTGACATTTGCACAACACCACCCAGACGTTACATTGGAGTATGTTGGTCAGACACTTCATGTAGAAAAGTTTGTGTCGAGATGGAGAACTTTGAAGATGGTTATTGTAGCAAAATCCAAAGGAAGTGCCTATGCACTTGGACATGTGTACTCGACAACATTCCTAATGATGCTGGAACTATTATGCTTCAGGATGCTAAAACTATGCAATTGCTTGAAGAAAAGTTTCTCAACGAGTAATTAAGTTTGGTTATGAATTTTGTCTCACACAAAATTCAATAAAGTGTTGGCTCACACAAAACTCAATAAACTGTTGGCTTTCTTAAAAGGATAACTTATAATGTTGTGTTCTTGGCCAGTAGTAGCCATTTGACACATTAAATAAGTTGTGACACATCAATCTTTTATGTATCTTGTATCAATTTTATGTGTGTTTTAATAAAAAAACCGTATGCAATCTGTATGTGTGCAATGTATATTATGTTCATTTGATCAATTTTTGTCACGAATCATTACGGGAGATAAACTTCAAATGTGACGAAAATGGACAAAATGTGTCCAAGTAAGACCTAATTAACGTAAGATCACTATTTGAATGTTGATATTGCGTAGGATTAATTAAACTACTAAGATTGAAATTCTATCGTAGATTTCGCAACCCGTATACTCTCTCATACATTAATTCACCTCTCTGGCTAATTTTCACGGATCAAGGATTCTCATTCACCTCTCCTATTTGAATGTTGATATTGCGTAGGATTAATTAAACTACTAAGATTGAAATTCTATCGTAGATTTCGCAACCCGTATACTCTCTCATACATTAATTCACCTCTCTGGCTAATTTTCATGGATCAAGGATTTTAAAAGTGTTTCTCAGTGGTATTAATTTTCATGAATATGAATAAATAAGATGGGGGTGCATGGTAGTAATCAAGTCAATATGATGATAATGAATCAATTCAATAATGGAATAAATGAGCTGAAATCTCCTCAATAATAGTCCATGTTATGAGCCCACCTCAGCACCACTCAAGTGAATAGTCAAGTAGATATCAATAATATTATATCAAAAGAAAATTCCTTTCTCACGTATTACTATCATGATAAACGAAAATAATATTCAGAAATACCTATAATATTTATTCAAGCCCCTACACAGGCAATTGGACAATAATAATTTTGAAATACTACTCCCTTGACTAAATTCCCTACCCACAGCATGCTTTACAAGAACTTTAACTATCCAGCCTAGTCTGAAAAAGGTTAAGTCATAACCTATTTCAACTATCTGAAAATCTAAGTCTAAGACTTCAACGTAGAGCCTTTCCTTCACGAACGTTTTCGACGCAAGATAAAACAATCAAGAACATAATCTAGGCATCAAAAGGAAGCTAATGATACTCATATTAGTTATATTTGAATCGACTCAAAAATTAGTTCAAAAAACGAATTAAAAACTAAAAGGAGTAAAATCAATATTTTATTTTAGGAATATATTCCCTATATAAAAAAGAGTCTTCAGCTGAAAACTAAACGAGAATGAGTTGAAATAGGTGTTCAAATTGAAGAAAAAATATTTTAAAAGTTTATCAAAAAAATTTCCAAATCTTGTTTGAAATCAAGATTTTTTAAAGATAATAATAAGGAGTTAATGAAAATAAGAGTTTGGAGCTTATCCAAGTCTAAATGATGAAGAAAACCCAAGAAATCACTCATTTTTTAAGCTCCCAAATTCAAAAAGGTGAAATTACAAAAATGGGGCATATATACTATTCTCTGTGTACAGTATCTCGCGATCTCAGTCCCCCACCTTACAATCGCGATGGTCAATGTTGACCGACATTTAAGTTGGCCATTGTGATCGTGAATTTGGTTCTTTTGATTGCCATGAGTCAACCGGATCTGGTCCATCATATAATTCTTCGAGATTCTGGTACCCCCTCCTCGTGATAGTGATGAGTTATATGATAAAGGGTCATGATCACGATCATGATACATGGCCACAGGATCACAATGGGACCCCTGATGTTGCATCAGAATCTGAATTCAGTAGTTGAGCTTTTGAAAAAATAATCCAGATCAAACCTTCAAAATCTGTTTGGGACCCTACACAAATAAATTAATTATGCTACTTTGCTATTTTTTATGTTCTGGACTTAGTTGAACTATCGACTTTTTTAAAAGTGATTTTTTATAGTAAATTAGCCCTCGAGATTCCTTTTAGGCTTATTATAACTTTTTTTCGAATGAAGGATCAAAATAAAAAAACAAAGGCTTCAAACTTGAATCAACCCCCTACTAATCCAAAATTGGCATCTAAAATCTAGTGAAACAATTCGAATTGTGACCACAAAAAATTAAATGGACCACACTAGGATGATCCCCAGCATCCCTGGCATACCCCGGTCGATTTTCCACCAACAGCACGCTCAGTCCCCGAGCCCATCCCTAAAATCATAGGCTATAGCACACAGATTTAGCCCGAAAATGCCCCGTTAGCATCATTTTTCCTGTTTGTCCACCCAAATAGCCACAAAAAATTAAACAGACCACACGGGGATGATCCCCAACCTCCCTGGCACTCCACGATCGATTTTTGGCCCCCAAAATGCCTGAATCTCGGGTCCACTCCCAAAATCGTGGGCTATAGCACACAGATTTGACTAAAAAATGTCCCGTTCGCACCGTTACACCTGTTTGTCCACCCATATGGCCACAAAAAATTAATCTGACCATGCTAGAACGATCCCCAGCCTCCCTGGCATGCCTCAGTAAATTTTCGGCCTACAACATGCCCGAACCTCGTGGCCACCCCCGAAACTATGGGCTATAGCACACAGATTTGGTCTAAAAATACACCGTTCCCACTGTTTCACCTTTTTGTCCACCCAAATGGCCACGAAAAATTAGATGGACCACACTGGGATGATCCCCAGCCTACCTGGTATGCCCCAGTCAATTTTCAACCCACATCACGCCCGAACCCCGGGCCCACCACCAAAATCGTGGTTTATAGCACACAAATTTGGCCCAAAAATGACCCGTTCGTATCGTTTTGCCTGTTTGTCCACCCAAATGGCAACGAAAAATTAAACAGACCGCACTGGGATGATCCCCAACCTCCCTGGCACGCCCTGGTAAATTTTATCCCAGCATACGCCCAGACCATGGGCCCAACCCCAAAACCGTGGGCTATAGCATATAGATTTGGCCCGAAAATGCCTCGTTCACACCGTTTCGCTTGTTTGTCCTTTCAAATGGCCAAAAAAATTTAAATGCACCATACTGGGATGATCCCCAGTCTCCCTGTCATACTTCGATCGATTTTTGGCCTATAGCATGCCCGTACCACGGGGCCACTCTCAAAACCGTGAGCTATAACACACAGATTTGGCCCAAAAATGCCCCGTTTGCACCGTTATGCCTATTTGTCCATCCAATTGGCCATAAAAAATTAAACAAACCATATTGGGATGATCCCCAGCCTCCCTGGCATGCCCCGATCTATTTTTGGCCGACAGCACACCCAAACCACGGGCCCACCCCCAAAATGCCCCGTTCTGACCGTTTTGCATTTTTATCCACCCAAATAAACATGAAAAATTATACGCACCATACTAAGATGATCCCCAAACTTCCTACCATGCCCCCATTAGTTTTTGGCCTACAGCACGCCCGGACCCTGGGCCCACCCTCAAAACCGTGGGTTATAGCACACAGATTTGGCTCAAAAATGCCCCATTCGCATTATTTCGCCTGTTTGTCCACCCAAATGGCCACAAAATATTATACGTACCACACTGAGATGATCCCAAGCCTCTCTGGGATGGCACGATTGATTTTTGGCCCACATCACGCCTGGACCTCGGACCCACCCCCAAAATCATGGGCTATAGCACATAGATTTGTCGCGAAATAACCCCATTCATACCGTTTTGCCTGCTTGTCCACCTAAATATCCACAAAAAATTAAACAAACCATACTGGGATGATCCCCAGCCTTTCTGGCATGCCTCAGTTGATTTTTGGCCCACAGCACTCCCGGACCCTGGTCCCACCCCCAAAACCATGGGCTATAGCACTCAGATTTGGCCCAAAAATGCCCTGTTTGCACTGTTTTGCCTGTTTGTCCACCCAAATAGCCACAAAAAATTAAACGGACCTTACCGGGATGTTCCCTAGCATGCACCAATCAATTTTTAGACCCCCAGCACACCTGTACCCTGCCCCCCAAAATTGTGGGCTATAACACACAGATTTGGCTCGAAAATGCCCCGTTCGCATTGTTTCGCCTGTTTGTCCACCCAAATGGATACAAAAAATTAAATGGACCACACTGGATGATCCGAAGCCTCCCTAGTATGCCTTGGTCAATTTTTGACCTACAGCACTCTCGGACCCCAGGCTCACCTCCAAAACCGTGGGCTATAGCATACAAATTTGGCCCGAAAATACCCTGTTCCCACTGTTTTGCCTGTTTGTCTACCCAAATAGACACAAAAAATTAAATCGAACACTCTAGGATGATTCCCAGCCTCCTTGGCACTCCACGATTGATTTTCAACCTGCAGCACGCCCAGACCCCAAGCCCACCCCCAAAACCGCGGGCTAAAGCACATAGATTTGGCCTGAAAATGCCCCATTCATAATGTTTTGCCTGTTTGCCCACCCAAATGGCCCCGAAAAATTAAAAAGACTATACTAGGATTATCCCCAGCCTCCTTTCCACACCTCAGTCGATTTATGGCCCACAGAATACCCAGACCCTAGGTCCACGCCCAAAAACATGGGCTATAGCACACAGATTTTGCCCAAAAATGCCTTGTTCCCATCGTTTTGCCTATTTGTCTACCTAAATGGCCATGAAAAATAAAATGGACCACACTGGGATGATCCTCATCCTCTTTGGCATGCCTCGGTCGATTATCAGCCCACAGCGCGCCCGAAAATCAAGCCCACCCCCAAAACTGCTGGATAGAGCACACAGATTTGGCCCAAATATGCCCCGTTCACACCGTTTCTCTTGTTTGTCCACCCAAATGTCCACGAAAATTCAATGGACCACACTGGGATGATCCCTAGCCTCCCTGTCATACCCCAATCGATTTTTGACTAACAACACACCCGGTCCCCAAGCCCATCCTCAAAATTGTGGGCTATAGCACACAGATTTGGCCCGAAAAATGCCCCGTTCACATCATTTCGCCTGTTTATACACCCAAATAGCAAAATAAAATTAAATAGACCACTCTAGGTTGAGCCCCAGCCTTCCTGGCTTTCCTCAGTCAATTTTTGGCCCACAACATGCCCGGATCTCAGGCCAACCCCCGAAACCGTGGGCTATAACCACAGATTCGGCCCAAAAATACCCCATTCATACTATTTTGCTTGTTTGTCCACCCATATGACCACAAAAAATTAAACGAACTATGCTAGGATGATCCCCAGCCTCCCTGGCATGCCTCAGTTAATTTTTGGCCTACAGCACGCCCGGACCCCGGGCCCACCCCCAAAACTGTGGGCTATAGCACATATATTTGGCCCAAAAATACTCCATTCGTACCATTTCGCCTGTTTGTCCAGCTAAATGGCCACAAAAAATTAAACGAACTATATTGGGATAATCCCCAGCCAACCTAGCACGCCTCAGTCGATTTTCGACCCACAGTACGCCCGAACCCCGAACTCACCCCCAAAATCGTGGGGTATAGCTCACAAATTAGGCTTGAAAATATCTCGTTTGCACCATTTTGCCTGTTTGTCTACCCAAATGGCCACTAAAAATTAAACGGACCACACTGGGATGATCCCCAGCCTCCATATCATACTTCGATCGATATTTGGCCCACAGCACGCCTGAACCACGGGCCCACCCCCAAAATCGTGGGCCAAAGCACATAGATTTGGCTTGAAAATGCCCTGTTTACACCGTTTTGCCTGTTCGTCCACCCAAATAGCCACCAAAAATTAAATGGAATATATTAGGACGATCCCCAACCTCCTTAGCATGCCCCAATCTATTTTTGGCCTACAGCACACCCGAACCCCAGGCCCACCCCCAAAGCCATGGTCTATAGCACACAGATTTGGCCCAAAATTTCCCCGTTCGCACCATTTTGCCTGATTCTCCACCCAAGTAGCCATAAAAAATTAAACGAACCACACTGGGATAATCTCCAGCCACCCTAGTATGCCCTGGTCAATTTTCAACCTACAGCACGCCCAAACCCCGAGGTAAATCCCAAAACCGTGGGCTGTAGCACATAAATTTGGCCCAAAACTGCCCCGTTCACATATTTCGCCTATTTGTCTTCCCAAATAGTCACAGAAATTTAAATAGACCATACTGGGATGATCCCCAGTGTTCCTAGCATGCCCCGGTCGATTATCGACCAACAGCATACCCGGTCCTTGAGCCCATCCCCAAAATCATGGGCTATAGCAAACAGATTTGGCCTAAAAATGCCCCGTTTGCATCGTTTATCCTATTTATCTATCCAAATAGCCATGAAAAATTAAACGGACCACACTGAGATGATCCCCAACCTCCTTGGCATACCCCGATCAATTTTTGGCCCACAACATGCTCGGATCTCGGGCCCACCCCCCAAACCGTGGGCTGTAGCACATAAATTTGGCCCGAAAATCCCCCGTTCGCATTGTTTCACCTTTTTGTCACCCATATGGCCACGAAAAATTAAACGGACCATGCTGGGATGATCCCCAGCCTCCCTGGCATGCCCCAGTTGATTTTCAGCACAAAGCTCGCCCAGACCCCAGGCCCACCCCAAAAATATGGGCTATAGCACACAGATTTGGCCCAAAAATGCCCCATTCACACTATTTTGCCTTTTTGTCCACTCAAATGGCCATGAAAAATTAAAAGAACCATACTGGGATGATCCCCAGCCTACCCGAAATTCTCCAAATAATTTTTGACCCACAGGTCGCTCGATCCCTGGGCCCACCCCCAAAATAGTGGGCTTTAGCACACAAATTTGGCTCGAAAATGACCCGTTCGCACCGTTTCGCCTGTTTGTCCTCCCAAATAGTGATGAAGAATTAAACAGACCACACTAGGACGATCCAAAACCTTCCTTGCAAGCCTTGGTCAATTTTTAACCCACAGCACGCCCGAACCCCGTTCCCACCCCCAAAATCGTGGGCAATAACAGACAGATTTAGCCTAAAAACGCCCCATTCACACCATTTTGCCTATTTGTCCACCCAAATAGCCACAAAAAATTAAACGAACCACACTGGGATGATCCCCAGCCTCCCTGTCATGCTCTATTCAATCTTTGGCCTGCAGCACGCCCGAAACATTGGTCCACCCCTAAAACCGTGGGCTATAGCACAAAGATTTGGCCTGAAAATGCCCCGTTTGCACCGTTTTGCCTGTTTGTCCACCCAAATGGCAATGAAAAATTAAACGGATCACATTGGGATGATCCCCAGCCTCCCTAGCACACCCCAATCTATTTTTAGCCTATATCATGGCCGAACCATGAGTCCACCCCCAAAATTGTCGACTATAGCACACTGATTTGGCCGAAAAATGCCCCGTTCAGACTGTTTTGCCTTTTTGTCCACCCAAGTAGCCACAAAAAAGTGAATGGACCACAATGAGATGATCCCCATCCTCCCTAGCATGCCATGGTCGATTGTTGGCCCACAACACGCCAGACCCTAGGCCTACCCCTAAAACCATGGGCTATAGCACACAGATTTAGCCCGAAAATGGCCTGTTCGCATCGTTTTGCCTCTTTGTCCTCCCAAATGGCCATGAAAATTAAATGGACCATACTGGGATGATCCCCAACCTCTCTGGCATACCTTGATTGATTTTTGGCCCGCAGCATGCCCGAACCTCCGTCCCACCCCCAAAACTGTGGGTTATAACACACATATTTGGCCCAAAAATGCCCAATTCGCACCGTTTCGCTTGCTTTTCCACCCAAATGGTGGTGAAAAATTAAACGGACCACACTATGATGATATCCAGCCTTCCTGGCAAGGCCCGGTTAATTTTTGGCCCACAACATACCCGAACCCCGGGCCCACCCCCAAAACCGAAGGCTATAGCACATAGATTTGGCCAAAAATTGCCCTATTTGAATCGTTCTGCCTGTTTATCCACCTAAATGGCCATAAAAAATTAAACGGACCATACTGGGATGATCCTTAGCTTTCCTGGCATGCCCTGGTTGATTTTTGACCTACAACACGCCAGGACCCTTGGCCCAGCCCCAAAACCGCAGACTATAGAACCCAGATTTGGCCTGAAAATGCCCCGTTCGCACCGTTTCACCTGTTTGTCCACCCAAATGGCCATGAAGAATTAAATGGACCACACTGGGATAATCCCCAGCCTCCCTGGCATGCCCCGGCCAATTTTGGCCTACTGCACACCCGAAACCCGGTCCCACCCCTACAATCATAGGCTGTCGCATGCAAATTTGGCCAAAGAATGCCCCGTTCACACCGTTTTGCCTGTTTATCCACCCAAATGGACACAAAATTAAATGATCCATATTGGGATGATCCCCAGCCTCCCTGGCATGCCCTAGTAAATTTTGGCCCACAGCACGCCCGGACCTTGGACCTACCCCCAAAATCGTGGGCTATAACACACAGATTTAGCCCAAAAATGCCCCATTTGCTTCGTTTCTCCTGTTTGTCCACCCAAATGGCCACGTAAAATTAAATGGATCAAACTGGGATGATCCCCAGCCTCCTTGGCATGCCCCGATCAATTTTCTGCCCACTTCACGCTTGGACACCGGGCTTACCCCCGAAACCGTGGGCTATAGCACTTAAATTCGGCCCAAAACTGCCCCATTCGCACCGTTTCGCCTGTTTGTCCACCGAACTAGCGACGAAAAATTAAACGGACCAAACTAGGTCAATCTCCAGCCTTCCTGGCATGCCTCGATTAATTTTTGGCCCATAGAACGCCCGAACCCTGGGCCAACCCCTAAAATCTTGGGCTATAGCACACAGATTTGGCCCAAAAATGACCTGTTCGCACCGTTTTGCCTATTTGTCCACCCAAATGGCCACGTAAAATTAAATGGATCACACTGGGATGATCCCCAGCCTTCCTGACATGCCCCAGTCGATTTTCCGCCCACTTCACGCTTGGACATCGGGCTTACCCCCGAAACCGTGGGCTATAGCACTTAAATTTGGCCCGAAAATGCTCCATTCGCACCGTTTCGCCTGTTTGTCCACCCAACTAGCGACGTAAAATTAAACGGACCAAACTGGGTCGATCTCCAGCCTTCCTGGCATGCCTCGATCGATTTTCGGCCCATAGCACGCCCGGACCCCGGGCCAACCCCTAAAATCTTAGGCTATAGCACACAGATTTGGCCCAAAATGCCCCGTTCGCACCGTTTTGCCTGTTTGTCCACCCAAATGGCACCAAAAAATTAAACGGACCATACTGGGATGATCCCCAACCTCCCTGTCCCACCTCTATCAATTTTTAACCTACAGCATGCTCGTACCCCGAGCTCACACCTAAAAACGTATGATATAGCACACTAATTTTGCCTGAAAATGCCCCGTTCCCATTGTTTCGCCTGTTTGTCCACCCAAATAGCAACCAAAAATTAAACGGATTACATTAGGATGATCCACCGCCTCCCTGGCACACCTCAGTTAATTTTTGGCCTACAGCATGCCCAAACCCCGGGACCACCCCCAAGACCGTGGGCTATAGCATACAGATTTAGCCAAAAAATGCCACGTTTGCATCGTTTTGCCTGTTTGTCCACCCAAATAGCAATGAAAAATTATATGGACCACACTGGGATGATCCCCTACCTCCCTGGCATGCCCAGTCAATTTTTGACCCACAGCATGCCCAGAACTCGAGCCCACCCCCCAAAACCGTAGCCTATAGCACACAGATTTAGCCCAAAAATGCCCCGTTTGTATCGTTTCACCTGTTTGTCCACCCAAACGGCCATAAAAAATTAAATGGACCATACTGGGATGATCCCCAGCCTCCCTAGCGTGCCTTGATCGATTTTCGGCCCACAATATGCTGGGATCTCAGGCCCAACCCTAAAACTGTGGGCTATAGCACAAAGATTTGGATCGAAAATACCCCATTCATACTGTTTTGCCTATTTTCCTCCCATATGGCGACGAAAAATTAAATAGACCACACTAGGACAATCCCCAGCCTACCTAGCATACCTCTGTCAATATTTGGCCCACAGCACGCCCGAACCCCGGGCCCACTTTCGAAACTGTGGGCTATAGCATACAGATTTGACCCAAAAATGCCACAGCCTCCCTGGCATGCCTCGGTAGATTGTTGACCTACAGAATGCTCGGATCTCGGGCCCACCCCCAAAACCATGGGCTATAGCACATAGATTTGGCCCAAAAATGCCCTCTTCATACTGTTTTGCTTATTTGTCCTCCCATATGGCCATGAAAAATTAAATAGAACATGCTAGGATTATCCTCAGCCTACCTAGCCCGAAAATATCTCGTTCGCACTATTTTGCCTGTCTGCCCACCCAAATAGCCATGAAAAATTAAACGGACCATACTGGGATGATTCCCAGCCTCCCTGGCATGCCCTGGTCGATTTCTAACCTACAACATGCCAGGACCCTAGGCCCACCCACAAAACCCCAGACTATTGCACCCAAATTTGGCCTGAAACTTCCTCGTTTGCACTGTTTCACCTGTTTGTCCACCCAAATGGCCATGAAGAATTAAATGGACCACACTGGGATGATTCCCAGCCTCCCTGGCAAGCCCCGGTTGATTTTTGGCCCACAAAACGCCTAGACCTTGGGCCCACCCTTGAAACTGTAGGCTATAGCACATAGATTTAGCTCTAAAATGCCTCATTTACACTATTTTGCCTAGTTGTACACCCAAGTGGCCACAAAAAATTAAACGTACCACACTAGGATGATCTCTAGCCTCCCTGGCATGCTTCGACCAATTTTCTGCCCACAGCAAGCCCGAACCCCTAGCCCACCCTCAAAACTGTAGCCTATTGCACACAGATTTTACCCAAAATGCCCTATTGGAATTATTTCATCTGTTTGTCCACCCAAATGGCCACAAAAAATTAAACAGACTAAACTGGGATGATCCCCAGGCTCCATGGCATAACCCGATCGATTTTCGGTCCATAACACATAGGTTTGGCTCAAAAATGCCTCGTTCACACCGTTTCACCTGTTTGTCCACCCAAATAAACATGAAAAATGAAATGATCCAATTGGGATGATCCCTAGCCTCCCTGGCATTGCCCGATTAATTTTTGACCCACAGCATGCCCGTACTCTGGGCCCACCCCTAAAATCGTGGGCTATAGCACACAGATTTGGCCCAAAAATGGCCCGTTCATATCATTTTGCCTGTTTGTCCACCCAAATGACCACGAAAAATTAAACGGATCATACTAAGATGATCCCCAGCCTTTCTGTCATGCCCCGGTCGATTTTTGGCCCATTTCACATTTGGACACCGAGCCTACCCCCGAAATCGCAGTCTATAACACTAAGATTTGGCCTGAAAATTTTCCGTTTGCACCGTTTTGCTTTTTGTCAATCCAAATGGTCACGAAAAATTAATTGGACCATACTGGAACGATCCTCTATGTCATGGAAAATCTCGGATGATTTTTATCCCACAATACGCACGGACCCCGGGCCCACCCCCAAAACCATAGGCTATATCACACAAATTTGGCCCAAAATTCCCCGTTCGCACTATTTTGCCAGTTTGTCCTCCCAAATGGCCACAAAAAATTAAAAGTACCATACTGAGATGATACCCATCCTCCCTGGGATGCCCCGATCAATTTTCAGCCCACAGTACGCCCGAACCCTGGGCTCGCCCATGAAACCGTGGGCTATAGCACACAGATTTGGTTCGAAAATGCCCCATTTGCACTGTTTTGCCTATTTGTCCACACAAATGACCACAAAAATTTAAACGGACCAAACTGGGACGATCCTCAGCCTCCCTGGCATGCCCCGATCAAATTTTTGGGCCACAGCATGCCCGAACCCCGGGCTCACCCCAAAACCGTGGGCTATAGCACACAAAATTATTTTGAAAACGGACCATACTGCGATGATCCCAAGCCTCCCAGGCATACCCCAAGCGATTTTTTGCCCACATCACGTCCAAACCCTAGGCCCACCCACAAAACCGTGGGCTATAGTACACAGATTTGGCTCTAAAATGGCCCGTTCGAACCGTTTTGCCTATTTATCCTCCCAAATGGCCACAAAAAATTAAATGGACCATGCCGAGAGGATCCCCAGCCTCCCTGGCATACGTCGGTCAATTTTTGCCCACAGAACGCTCGGACCCCGGGCCCACCCTTGAAACCATAGGCTATAGCACACAGATTTTGCCTGAAAATGCCTTGTTCGCACAATTTTACCTATTTGTCCAATCAAATGGGCACAAAAAATTAAACGAACTATACTAAGATGATCCCCAGCCTCCCAGGCACGTGCCAGTCAATTTTTGGCCTACAACACGGCCGGCCCCTAGGCCCACCCATGAAAACCGTTGTCTATAGCACATCGATTTGGCCTGAAAATGCCCCGTTTGCACCATTTTGCCTTTTTATCCACCCAAATAGCCATGAAAAATTAAATTGACTATACTAGGATGATCCATAGCCTCCCAGGTATGGACCGATCAATTTTTGGCCCACAGAGCGCCCAGACCCCGGGTCCACCCCCAAAATCATGGGCTATAACACACAGATTTGGCCAAAAAATGCCCCGTTCGCACTGTTTTGCCTGTTTGTCCACCCAAATAGCCATAAAGAATTAAACGGACCATACTGGGACGATCCCCAGCCTCCCTGGCACGCCCCGGTCAATTTTTTGCCCACAACACGCCTGGACCCTAGGCTCACCCCCAAAACCGTGGGCTACAACACACAGATTTGGCCCTAAAATGCCTTATTTACACGGTTTCGCCTGTTTGTCCAACCAAATGACCTCAAAAAATTAAATGGACCACACTGGAATGATTCCCAGCCTCCCTGGCATGCCCCGCCTAATTTTGGCCCACAGCACGCCTGGACCCCAGGCCCACCCCCAAAATCGTAGGCTATAGGACACAGATTTTGCCCAAAAATACACCGTAGGAACCATTTCATTTGTTTGTCGACCAAAATGGCCTTGAAAAATTAAACGGACCACATTGGAAGGATCCCCAGCCTTCCTGGCACGCCCTGGTCAATTTTTGGCCCACAGTACGCTCGAACCCTAAGCCCACCCCCAAAACCGTCAGCTATAACACACAGACTAGGCTTGAAAATGTCCCGTTCACACCATTTCGCATGTTTGTCAACTCAAATGGATACAAAAAATTAAATAATCCATAATAGGATATTCCCCAGCCTCCCTGGCATGCCCCGATTAATTTTTGGACCACAGCACTCTCGAACCCCGTGCCCACCCCTAAAACCGTGGGCTATAGCACATGGATTTGGCTCGAAAATTCCCCGTTCGCACTGTTTCACCTGTTTGTCCACCTAAATAGCCATAAAAAATTAAACGAACCATACTAGGATGAGTCCCAACCTCCCTCGCACACCCCGATTGATTTTCTGCCTACTTCACGCCGAAACCCCAGGCCCACCCCCAAAACCGCGGGCTATAGCACACAGATTTGACCCAAAAATTCCCCGTTCGCACCATTTTGCTTTTTTGTCGACCCAAATGGCAATGAAAAATAAAACAGACCATACTGGGATGATTCTCTATGTCGCTGGTACGCCCCGGTTTATTTTTGGCCCACAGTAGGCACGGACCCCGGGCCTATCCACAAAACTGTAGGCTATAGCTTACAGATTTGGCCTAAAAATTCCCCGTTTGCACTGTTTCGCCTGTTTGTCTACGCAAATGGCCATGAAAAATTAAATGTACCACACAGGGATGATCCCCAGCCTCCCTGGGATGCCCCAGTCAATTTTTGGACCACAACACGCCCAGACCCCGGGCTCACCCATGAAACCGCGGGCTATAGCACATAGATTTGTTTCAAAAATGCCTCATTCGCACCGTTTTGCCTGTTTGTCCACCCAAATGGCCACGAAAAATTAAACGGACTACACTGGGATGATCCCCAACCTCCCTGTTACGCCTCCATAGATTTTTGGCCCACAGCACGCGCGAACCCTGGGTCCCCCAAAATTGTGGCCTATAGCACACAGATTTGGCCCAAAAATACCCCATTCGCACCATTTCACCTATTTGTCAACCAAATAGCTATGAAAAATTAGACGGAAAATACTGGGATGATATCCTGCCCCCTAGTATGCCCCAGTCAATTTTTGGCCCACAGCATGCCCGGACCCCGAGCCCACCCCTAAAATCGTGGGCTATGGCAAACAGATTTGGCCCGAAAATGGCCTGTTCGCACTGTTTCGCCTGTTTGTCCACCCAAATGGCCACAAAAAATTAAACAAACTACACTGGAATGATACCCAGCCTCCCAGGCATGCCTCGGTCAATTTCGGCCCACCGCACACCCGGAGCTTGGTCCCACCCCTAAAATCGTAGGCTGTAGCACATAGATTTGGCTAAAAAATGCCCCGTTCGCACCGTTTCTCCTATTTGTCCACCTAAATGGCCACAAAATATTAAACGGACCACACTGGGATGATCCCCAGCTTTCTTAGTATGCCGTAGTCTATTTTTGACCCATAGCACGCTTGGACCCCAGGCCTACCCCCAAAACCATGGGCTATAGCACACAGATTTGGCCCGAAAATGCCCCGTTTGCATTGTTTTGCCTGTTTATCCACCCAAATAGCCTTGAAAAATTAGACAGAACATACTGCAATGATTTCCAGCCTTCTTAGTACACCCTGGTCGATCATTAGCCCATAAAACGCCCGAACCCCAAGCCTAACCCCAAAACCGTGGGCTATAGCACACGAATTTAGCCTGAAAATGCTCCGTTCACACCATTTTGCCTGTTTATCCATCCAAATAGCCACAAAAAATTAAATGGACCATACTGGGATGATTCCCAGCCTCTCTGGCATGCTTTGATCAATTTTTGGACCACAACACACTCGATCCCACCCCCAAAACCATGGGCTATAGCACATAGATTTGGCCCGAAAATAACCTATTAACATAGTTTCGCCTGTTTATCCACCCAAATTGCCATAAAAAATTAAACAAACCACACTGCGATGATCCGTAGCCTCCCTAGCATGTCTCAGTCGATTTTTAGCCTACACGACGCCCGGACCCTGGTCCCACCCCTAAAACCGTGGCCTATAGTACGTAGATTTAGCCCGAAAATACCTTGTTCTCACCGTTTCACCTGTTTGTCCACCCAAATAGCCACAAAAGATTAAACGGACCTTACTGGGATGATCCCCATCCTCCCTGGCAAGTGCAGATTAATTTTCAGCCCCCAGCACGCCCGAACCCCGGGCCCACCCCCAAAACCTTGGGCTATAGCACACAAATTTAGCCCAAAAATGCCCTATTCGCACCGTTTTGGCTGTTTGTCCTCCCAAATGGCTAAGAAAAATTAAACGGACCATACTGAGATGATCCCCAGCCTCCCTGGCATGTCCCCATAGAGTTTTAGCCTACATCATGCCCGAACCCTTGGCCCACCCCCAAAACCGTGGGCTATAGGATACAGATTTGGTTCGAAAATGCCCCGTTCGCACCGTTTTGCCTGTTTGTCCACCCAAATGGCCACAAAAAATTATATGTACCACACTGGGATAATCTCCAACCTTCCAGGGATGCCACGGTTGATTTTTGACCCATAGCAAACTCAGACTCGCGCCCACCAATGAAACCGCGAGCTATAGCACACAGATTTTGTTTGAAAATGCCCCATTCGCACCGTTTCACCTATTTGTCAAACCAAATGGCCTCAAAAAATTAACTAGACCATAGTGGGATGATCCCCAGCCTCCCTAGCATTCCCCTATCAATTTTTGTCCCACAGCACGCCCAGACGTTGCACCAACCCCCAAAACTGTGGGCTATAGCACATAGATTTCGCCTGAAAATGGCTCGTTCACACCGTTTCGCCTGTTTGTCCACCCAAATGGCGATGAAATTTAAAGGGACCATATTGGGATGATCTACAGCCTTCCTGGCATGCCTCGGTTAATTTTTGGCCCATAGCATGCCCGAACCCCAAGCCCAACCCCAAAATCGTGGGCTATAGCACACAAATTTGGCCCAAAAATGCCCCATTCGCACCGTTTCACCTGTTTGCCCATCCAAATGGCCACAAAAAATTAAAAGAACCACGCTGGAATTATCTCCAAACTCCCTGGCATTCCTCAATCAATTTTGGCCCACAGCATGCTCGGACCTCGGTCCCACCCCCAAAATCGTGGGCTATAGAACACATATTTGGCCTAAAAATACCCCGTTCTTACCGTTTCACCTATTTCTCCACCTAAATTGCCACCAAAAATTAAATGGACCACACTGGGATGATCCCTAGCCTCCCTGTCATGCCCCGATCAATTTTTGACCAACAACACGCTCGGTCCCTAAGCCCATCCCCAAAATCATGGGCTATAGCACAAAGATTTTGCCTGAAAATGCCCCGTTTGCATTGTTTCGCTTGTTTGTCCTCTCAAATGGCCACAAAAAATTAAACAGACAATACTGGGATGATCCCCAGCCTCCTTAGCATGCCCCGATCAATTTTTGGCCCGCAACATGCTTGAATCTCAGGCCTACCTTCGAAACCATGGGCTATAGCACACTGATTTGGCCCGAAAATGGCCTCTTCGCAGTTTTTGCCTATTTGTCCACCGAAATGGCCACAAAAAATTAAACGAACTACACTGCAATGATCCCCAGCCTCCCTGGCATGACTCAATCAATTTCGCCCCTCCGCACACCCGAAGCCTGGTCCCACCCCTAAAATCGTAGGCTGTAGCATGCAGATTTGGCTAAAAAAATGCCCTGTTCACACCGTTTCTCCTGTTTGTCTACCTAAGTGGCCACAAAATATTCAACAGATGATACTGGGATGATCCCCAGCTTCCCTAGTATGCTCTAGTCAATTTTTGGCCCATAGCACGCCTGGACCCCAGGCCTACCCCCAAAACCATGGGCTATAGCACACAGATTTGGCTCAAAAATACCCCGTTTGCACTGTTTTGCCTGTTTATCCACCCAAATAGCCTCAAAAAATTAAACAGAACACACTGGAATGATCTCCAACCTCCCTAGTACGCCCTAGTCGATCATTAGCTCATAGCACGCCCGGACCCCGGGCCCACCCCCGAAACCGTGGGCAATAGCACATGAATTTAGCCTAAAAATGCTTCGTTCACACCGTTTTGCCTGTTTATCCATCCAAATAGCCACGGAAAATTAAATGGACCACACTGGGATGATTCCCAGCCTCCTTGGCAAGTCTTGATCAATTTTTGTCCCACAACACACCCGATCCCACCCCCAAAACCACGGGCTATAGCACATAGATTTGGCTCAAAAATGCCCTGTTCACATAGTTTCGCCTGTTTGTTCATCCAAATGGCCATAAAAAATTAAACGGACCACACTGCGATGATCCCCAGCCACCCTGGAACACCTCGGTTGATTATTAGTCTACAGCACGCCTGGACCCTGTTCCCACACTTGAAACCGTGGCCGATAGTACACAGATTTGGCCCAAAAATACCCTGTTCTCACTGTTTCACCTGTTTGTCCACCCAAATAGCCACGAAAGATTAAACGGACCATACTGGGATGATCCCCAGCCTCCCTAGCAAGTCCTGATTAATTTTCAGCCCATAGCACGCTCGAACCCCGGGCCCACCCCCAAAACCTTGGGCTATAGCACACAAATTTAGCCCGAAAATGCCCTATTCGCACCATTTTGACTGTTTGTCCACCCAAATGGCCACAAAAAATTAAACGGACAATACTTAGATGATCCCCAGCCTCCCTGGCATGCCCCCATAGATTTTTAGCCTACAGCACACCCGAACCCTTAGCCCACCCCAAAAACCGTGGGCTATAAGATACATATTTGGCTCGAAAATGCCCCGTTCGCACCGTTTCGCCTATTTGTCCACCCAAATGGCCACGAAAAATTATACGTACCACACTGGGATGATCCCCAGCCTTCCTGGGATGCCACGGTCAATTTTTGACCCACAGCAGACTCAGACCCGGGCCCACCAATGAAACCTCAAGCTATAGCACACAGATTTTGTTTGAAAATGCCCCATTCGCACCGTTTCGCCTATTTGTCCAACCAAATGGCCTCGAAAAATTAAATAGACCATACTGGGATGATCGCCAGCCTCCCTAGCATTCCCCAGTCAATTTTTGGCTGACGCTGGACCAACCCCCAAATCCGTGGGCTATAGCACATAGATTTGGCCTGAAAATGGCTCGTTCACACCGTTTCGCCTGTTTGTCCACCCAAATGGTGATGAAATTTAAAGGGACCATATTGGGATGATCTCCAGCCTTCCTGGCATGCCTCGGTCAATTTTTGGCCCACAGCACGCCCGGACCCCAGGCCCAACCCCAAAATCGTGGGCTACAGCCCACAGATTTGGCCCAAAAATGCCTCATTCGCACCGTTTCACCTGTTTGTCCAGCCAAATGTCCATGAAAAATTAAACGGACCATGATGGAATTATCTCCAGACTTCTTCGAATTCCTCAGTCAATTTTGGCCCACAGCATGCCCGGACCTCGGCCCCAACCCCGAAATTGTGGGCTATAAAATACAAATTTGGCCCAAAAATACCCCGTTTGCATCATTTTTCTTGTTTGTCCTCCCAAATGGCCACGAAAAATTAAACGGACCATACTGGGATGATTCCCATCCTCTTTGGCATGCCTCAATCAATTTTTGGCCCGCAACATGCCTAAATCTCCGGCCCACCTTCGAAACCGTGGGGTATAACATACTGATTTGGCTCAAAAATGATCGGTTCGCATTGTTTTGCCTATTTGTCCACCCATATGGCAACAAAAAATTAAAAGGACCATGCTAGAATGATCCCTAGCCTCCATGGCATGCCCCAATCGATTTTTGGCCAACAGCACAGCCGAAGCTCGGGCCCACAGATTTGGCCCGAAAATGCCCCATTCGTACCATTTTGCTGTTTCTCCTCCCAAATAGCCACAAAAAATTAAACAGACTATACTGAGAATATCCCCAGCCTACCTGGCACGCGTCAGTCAATTTTTAACCCACAGCATGCTCGAGCCCACCCTTAAAATCGCGGGCTATAGCACACAGATTTGGCCCAAAAATGACCCGTTCGCACTGTTTTGCCTGTTTGTCCACCCAAATAGCCACAAAAAACTAAACGGACCATACTGGGACGATCCCCAACCTCCCTAGCATGCCTCAATCAATTTTTAGTTCGCAGAATGCTCGAATCCCGGGACCACCCCTAAAACCGTAGGCCATAGCACACAGATTTGACCAGAAAATACCCCGTTCACACCGTTTCACTTATTTGTCCACACAAATGGCTATAAAAAAATTAAACAGACCATACTAGGATGTTCCCTAGTCTCCCTGTTATACTCCAGTCGATATTTTGGCCACAGCACACCCGAACCATAGGCCCACTCCTAAAACCGTGAGCTATAGCACACATATTTGGCCCGAAAATGCCCCATTTTCACCAGTTTGCCTTTTTGTCCACCCAAATGGCCACCAAAAATTAAACGGATCATATTGGGAAGATCCTCAGCCTTCTTGGTATGCCCCGAGTTATTTTTGGCCAACAGCACACCCGAACCCCTAGCCCACCCCCAAAACCATGGGCTATAGCACACAGATTTGGCCTGAAAATGCCCCGTTTGCACTGTTTTGCCTGTTTATCCACCCAGATGGCAAAGAAAAATTAATTGGACCACACTAGGATGATCCCCAGACTCCCTATCATGCCCCGGTCAATTTTTGACCCATAACACACTCGAACCCAGGACTACCCCTGTAACCGTGGGCTATAGCACAGAGATTTAGCCCGAAAATGCCCCGTTTGCATCGTTTTGCCTGTTTGTCCACCCAAATAGGCACAAAAAATTAAAACCATAGTAGGACTATCCCCAGCCTCCCTGGCATGCCCCGATCAATTTTTGACACACAGCAAACCCAGACCCCGAGCCCACCCCCAAAAGCGTGGGCTACAACATATAAATTTAGCCCGAAAATGCCCCATTCGCACTATTTTGCTTGTTTGTCCATCCAAATGGCCACAAAAAATTAAATGGACCATACTAGGATGATCCCCAGCATCCCTGGCATACCCTGGTAGATTTTCCACCAACAGCACGCTCAATCCCCTAGCCCATCCCTAAAATCATAGGCTATAGCACACAGATTTAGCCCAAAAATGCCCCGTTAGCATCGTTTTTCCTGTTTGTCCACGCAAATAGCCAAAAAAAATTAAACAGACCACACGGGGATGATCCCCAGCCTCCCTGACACTCCCCGGTTGATTTTTGGCCCCCAACATGCCTGGATCTCGGTTCCACCCACAAAATCGTGGGCTATAGCACACAGATTTGGCTAAAAAATGTCCCCTTCGCACCGTTTCACCTGTTTGTCCACCCATATGGCCACAAAAAATTAATCTGACCATGCTAGAATGATCCCCAGCCTCCCTGACATGCCCCGGTCAATTTTTGGCCTACAGCATGCCCAAACCTCGTGCCCACCCCTGAAACTATGGGCTATAGCACACAGATTTGGTCTAAAAATACACCGTTCGCATCGTTTCACCTTTTTGTCCACCCAAATAGCCACAAAAAATTAGACGGACCACACTGAGATGATCCCAGCCTACCTAGCATGCCCCAGTCAATTTTCGACCCACATCACGCTCGAATCCCGGGCCCACCACCAAAATCGTGGTTTATAGCATATAGATTTGGCCCAAAAATGACCTGTTCGCATTGTTTTGCCTGTTTGTCCACCCAAATAGCAACGAAAAATTAAACAGACCGTACTGGGATGATCCCCAACCTCCCCTGGCACGCCCTGGTAAATTTTATCCCACCATACGCCCAGACCATGGGCCCAACCCCAAAACCGTGGGCTATAGCATACAGATTTGGCCCGAAAATACCTTGTTCACACCGTTTCGCTTGTTTGTCCTTCCAAATAGCCAAAAAAATTTAAATGCACCATACTGGGACGATCTCCAATATCCCTGTCATACTCCGATCAATTTTTTGCCTATAGCACGCCCGTACCACGGGGCCAATCTCAAAACCGTGAGCTATAGCACATAGATTTGGCCAGAAAATGCTCCGTTTGCACCGTTATGCCTATTTGTCCATTCAAATAGCTACAAAAAATTAAACGAACCATATTGGGATGATCCCTAGTATCCCTGGCACGCCCTGATCTATTTTTGGCCCATAGCACACCCAAACCACGGGCCCACCCCCAAAATGCCCTGTTCTGACCGTTTTGCATTTGTATCCACCCAAATAGCCATGAAAAATTATACGGACCATACTAAGATGATCCCCAACCTCCCTAGCATGCCCCCATTAATTTTTGGCCTACAACACGTCCGGACCCTGGGCCCACCCCCGAAACCGTGGGTTATAGCACACAGATTCGGCTCGAAAATGCCCCATTCGCATTATTTCACCTGTTTGTCCACCCAAATGGACACAAAACACTATACGTACCACACTGGGATGAAACCAAGCCTCCCTAGGATGCCACAATTGATTTTCGGCCCATATCACACCTGGACCTCGGACCCACCCCCGAAATCATAGGCTATAGCACACAGATTTGTTGCGAAATAACCCCATTCGTACCGTTTTGCCTGTTTTTCCACCTAAATATCCACAAAAAAATTAAACGAACTATATTGGGACGATCCCCAGCCTCCCTGGCACTCCCCGGTCATAATTTGGCCCCCAACATGCCTGGATCTCGGGTCCACCCACAAAATCGTGGGCTATAGCACACAGATTTGGCTAAAACTTATCCTGTTCGCACCGTTTCACTTGTTTGTCCACCCATATGGCCACAAAAAATTAATCTGACCATGATAGAACGATCCCCAGCCTCCCTGCCATGCCCCAGTCAATTTTCGGCCTACAGCATGCCCAAACCTCATGCCCATCCCTGAAACTATGGGCTATAGCACACAGATTTTGTCTAAAAATACACCGTTCGCATTGTTTCACCTTTTTGTCCACCCAAATAGCCACGAAAAATTAGACGGACCACACTGGGATATCCCCAGCCTACCTGACATTCCCCAGTCAATTTTCGACCCACATCACGCTCGAACCCCGGGTCCACCACCAAAATCATGGTTTATAGCACATAGATTTGGCCCAAAAATGACCTGTTCGCATTGTTTTGCCTGTTTGTCCACCGAAATAGCAACGAAAAATTAAATAGACCGCACTGGGATGATCCCCAACCTCCCTGGCACGCCCTGGTAAATTTTATCCCACCATACGCCCAAACCATGGGCCTAACCCAAAAACTGTGGGCTATAGCATACAGATTTGGCCCGAAAATGCCACATTCTCACCGTTTCGCTTGTTTATCCTTCCAAATGGCCAAAAAAATTTAAATGCACCATACTGGGATGATCCCCAATCTCCCTGTCATACTCCAATCGATTTTTGGCCTATAGCACACTTGTACCACGGGGCCACTCTCAAAACCGTGAGCTATAGCACACAAATTTGGCCCGAAAATGCCCTGTTTGCACCGTTATGCCTATTTGTCCATCCAAATAGCCACAAAAACTTAAACGAACCATATTGGGATGATCCCCAGCCTCCCTGGCATGCCCCGGTCTATTTTTGGCCCACAGCACACCCAAACCACGGGCCCACCCCCAAAATACCTCGTTCTGACCGTTTTGCATTTTTATCTACCCAAATAGCCATAAAAAATTATACGAACCATACTAAGATGATCCCCAACCTCCCTGGCATGCCCCCACTAATTTTTGGCCTACAGCACGCCCGGACCCTGGGCCCACCCCCGAAACCGTGGGTTATACCACACAGATTTGGTTTGTAAATGCCCCATTCGCATTATTTCGCCTGTTTGTCCACCCAAATTGCCACAAAACACTATACATACCACACTAGGATGATCCCAAGCCTCCCTAGGATGCCACGATTGATTTTCGGCCCACATCACGCCTAGACCTCGGACCCACCCCCGAAATCATGGGCTATAGCACACAGATTTGTAACGAAATAACCCCATTTGTACCGTTTTGCCTGTTTGTCTACCTAAATATCCACAAAAAATTAAACAATGCATATTAGGATGATCCCCAGCCTTCCTGGCATGCCTCGGTTGATTTTTGGCCCACAACACACCCAGACCCTGGTCCCACCCCCAAAACCATGGGCTATAGCACTCAGATTTGGCCCAAAAATGCCCCGTTTGCACCTTTTTGCGCGTTTGTCCACCCAAATAGCCACGAAAAATTAAACGGACCTCACTGGGATATTCCCTAGCATGCACCAATCAATTTTTAGACCCCCAGCACACCCGAACCCTGCCTCCAAAACTGTGGGCTATAACATACAGATTTGGCTCGAAAATGTCCCGTTCGCACTGTTTCGCCTGTTTGTCCACCTAAATGGCCACAAAAAATTAAACAGACCACACTGGGATGATGCAAAGCCTCCCTGTCATGCCTTGGTCGATTTTCAACCCACAATATGCTCGGACCCTTGGCCCACCTCCAAAACCGTGGGCTATAGCACACAAATTAAGCTTGAAAATACCTTGTTCGCACTGTTTCGCCTGTTTGTCTACCCAAATAGACCGAAAAAATTAAATCAACCACTCTGGATGATTCCCAGCCTCCTTGGCACACCTCAGTTGATTTTCAACCTGCAGCACGCCCAGACCCCAAGCCGACCCCCAAAACCGCGGGCTAAAGCACATAGATTTGGCCCGAAAATACCCCGTTCATAATGTTTCGACTGTTTGTCCACCCAAATGGCCCCAAAAAATTAAAAAGACTATGCAGGGATTATCCCAGTCTCCTTGGCATACCTCAGTCGATTTTTGGCCCACAGAATACCCAGACCCTAGGTCCACGCCCAAAAACGTGGGCTATAGCACACAGATTTTGGCAAAAAATGCCTCATTTGCATTGTTTTTCCTATTTGTCCACCTAAATGGCCATGAAAAATAAAATGGACCAAACTGGGATGATCCCAAGCCTCTTTGGCATGCCCCGGTCAATTTTTGGCCCACAACGCATCCGAAAATCTAGCCCACCCCCAAAACTGCTGGATAGAGCACACAGATTTGGCCCGAATATGCCCCGTTCCCACCGTTTCTCCTGTTTGTCCACCCAAATGGCCACAAAAATTCAATGGACCATACTGGGACGATCCCCAGCCTCCCTGTCATGCCCCGATCGATTTTTGACTAACAACATGCCCGGTCCCCAAGCCCATCCCCAAAATCGTGGGCTATAGCACATAGATTTGGCCCGAAAATGCCCCATTCACATCATTTCGCTTGTTTATACACCCAAATAGCGACAAGAATTAAATAGACCACACTAGGTTGAGCCCCAGCCATCCTGGCATTCCCCAGTCAATTTTTGCCCCACAACATGCCCGGATCTTGGGCCAACCCCCGAAACCGTGGGCTGTAACCATAGATTCGGCCCAAAAATACCCCATTCATACTATTTTGGGCTATAGCACACAAATTTGGCCCGAAAATGCCCCGTTTGCACCGCTTTATCTGTTTGTCCACTGAAATGGCCACAAAAAATTAAATGGACCATACTGGGATGATACCCAGCCTTTCTGGCATGCCCTAGTAGATTTTCAACCCACAGAACGCCTAAAACCCGAGCCCACCCACAAAACTATGGGCTATACCACACAAATTTGGCCCAAAAATACACCGTTCGCACTATTTTGCCTGTTTGTCCACCCAAGTGGCCACAAAAAATTAAATAGACGTCGCTGGAAGGATCCACAGCCTCCCTGTCATGCCCAAGATGATTTTAAGCCCCTAGAACACCCGGACCCCGGGCCCAACCCCGAAACTGTGGGCTATAGCACACAGATTTAGCCTAAAAAAGCCTATTCGCACTGTTTTGCCTATTTGTACGCCCAAATGGCCACGACAAATTAAACGGACCATACTGGAATGATCCCCAGCCTCCCTGGCACGCCCTGGTCGATTTTTCTCCTAAAACACATGTGGACTTTGGGCCCACCCCCGAAACCATGGGTAACACATTGATTTGGCCCGAAAATCCCCCATTCGCATCGTTTTGCCTGTTTGTCCATCCAAATGACCATGAAAGATTAAACGGACCAAACTGGGATGATCCCCAACCTCCTTGGCATGCCCAGGTAGATTTTTGACCCACAGCATACTCGGACCCAGGCCCACCTCCAAAACCGTAGGCTATAGCACATAAATTTTGCTTGAAAATGCTCTATTCGCACTATTCTGCATGTTTGTCCACCCAAATGGCCACAAAAAATTAAATAGACCACACTGGGATGATCACCAGCCTCCCTGGCATGCCTTGATTGATTTTTGGCCCACAGCACTCCCGGACCTTAGCGCCATCCCAAAATCGTAGGCGATAGCACACAGATTTGGCCCAAAAATGCCCAATTTACACCGTTTTGCATGTTTGTTCACCCAAATGGCCATGAAAAATTAAACGGACCATAGTGGAATGATCCCCAGCCTCCCTGGCATGCCTAGGTCAATTTTTGGACCACAACACGCCTGAAACCCAGGCACCCCTAAACCGTGGGCTATATAGCACACAAATTTGGCCTGAAAATACCCCGTTTTCACCGTTTTGTCTTTTTGTCCATTTAAAAGGCCACTAAAAATTAAACAGACCATACTGGGATAATTCCCAGCCTCCCTGGCATGCCTCAGTCGATTTTCGGCACACAGAATGCCCGAACCCTGGACCTACCCACGAAACCGTAGACTATAGCATACAGATTTGGCATGAAAATGCCCCGTTCTCACCATTTTACCTGTTTGTCCACCCAAATGGCCACGAAGAATTAAACAGACCACACTGGAATGATCCCCAGCCTCCCTTTCACACCCCGATCGATTTTCACCCCACAAAACTCCTAGACCTGGGTCCACCCCTCAAACCGTGGGGAATAGCAAACAGATTTGGCACAAAAATGCCCCGTTCATACCGTTTTGCCTGTTTGTCCACTTAATTAGCCATAAATATTAAACGGACCATATTGGAATGATACCCAACCTCCTTGGCACGCCCTGGTTGACTTTTGCCCCACTGCACGCCCGTACCCTGGGCCTACCCCCAAATCTGTGGGCTATTGCACACAGATATGGCCCAAAAATACCCCATTCGCACTGTTTCGCATATCTGTCCATCCAAATAGCCACAAAAAATTAAATGAACTTTACTGGAATGATCCCCAGCCTCCGTGGCATGCCCCGATCAATTTTTAGCCCCCAGTACGCCCGGAACCCTGGCCCACCCCTAAAAACATAGGCTATAGCACACAGATTTAGCCCAAAAATACCCCGTTCAAACCATTTTGCCTGTTTGTCCATCCAAATAGCCACAAAAAATTAAACAGGCAACCCTGGGATGATCCCCAGTCTCCCTGGCATACCCCGATCGATATTCTACCCATATCATGATCGAAACCCAGGCCCACCTCCAAAATAGTGGGCTATAGCACACAACTTTGGCCCAAAAATGCTCCGTTCGCACCGTTTTAATTGTTTATCCTCCCAAATGGCCACAAAAAATTAAATTGACCATATTGGGATGATCCCCAGCCTCCCTGTCATGCCCCGGTCAATTTTCAACCCACAACACGCCTGGACCCCGAGCCCAACCCCTAAACCGAGGGCTATAGCACACAGATTTGGACAAAAAATGCCCTTTTTGTATCGTTTTGTCTGTTTGTCAACACAAATGGCCACGAAAAAGTAAATGGACCACACCGGGATGACCCCAAGCCCCCCTAGCAAGCCCGATCAATTTTCAACCCACAGCACGCTCGGACCCCGAGCCAACCCCTAAAACCATAGGCTATAGCATACAAAGTTAGCCCAAAAATACCCCGTTTGAATCGTTTTGCATGTTTATCCACCTAAATAGCCAAAAGAAATTAAAAGGACCACACAGGGACAATTCCCAGCCTTCCTGCCAAGCCCCGATCAATTTTTGGCCCACAGAACACCCGAACCCTAGGCCCACCTCCAAAACCGTGGGCTATAGCTCACAAATTTGGCTTGAAAATACCCTGTTCGCACTGTTTCGCCTGTTTGTCTACCCAATTAGACACAAAAAATTAAATCGACCACTCTGGGATGATTCCCAGCCTCCTTGGCATGCCTCAGTTGATTTTCAACCTGCAGCACGCCCAGACCCCAAGCCCACCCCCAAAACCGCGAGATAAAGCACATAGATTTGGCCCAAAAATACCCCGTTCATAATGTTTCGCCTGTTTGTCCACCCAAATGGCCCCAAAAAATTAAAAAGACTATGCTGGGATTATCCCCAGCCTCCTTGGCACACCTCCGTTGATTTTTGGCCCACAGAATACCCAGACCCTAGGTCCACACCCAAAAACGTGGGCTATAGCACATAGATTTTGCCAAAAAATGTCTCATTTGCATCGTTTTGCCTATTTGTCCACCTAAATGGCCATGAAAAATAAAATGGACCACATTGGGATGATCCCCAGCCTCTTTTGCATGCCTCGGTCGATTTTTGGCCCACAGCTCGCTCGAAAATCAAGCCCACCCCCAAAACTGCTGGATAGAGCACACAGATTTGGTTCGAATATGCCCCGTTCCCACTGTTTCTCCTATTTGTCCACCCAAATGGCCACGAAATTTAAATGGACCATACTGGGACGATCCCCAGCCTCCTGTCATGCCCCAATCGATTTTTGACTAACAACATGCCCGGTCCCCAAGCCCATCCCCAAAATTGTAGGCTATAGCACACAGATTTGGCCTGAAAATGCCCCGTTCACATCATTTCGCTTGTTTATACACCCAAATAACGACAAAAAATTAAATAGACCACACTAGGTTGAGCCCCAGCCTTCCTGGCATACTCCAGTCAATTTTTGGCCCACAACATGCCTGGATCTCGGGCCAACCCCCGAAACCGTGGGCTGTAACCATAGATTCGGCCCAAAAATACCCCATTCATACTATTTTTCCTGTTTATCCACCCATATGGCCATAAATAATTAAAAGAACTATGCTAGGATGATCCCCAGCCTCCCTGGCATGCCTTAGTTAATTTTTGGCCCACAGCACGCCCGGACCCCGGGACCACCCCTAAAACTGTGGGCTATAGCACACATATTTGGCCCAAAAATACTCCATTCGCACCATTTCGCCTGTTTCTCCAGCTAAATGGCCATGAAAAATTAAACGAACCATATTGGGACGATCCCCAGCCAACCTGGCACGCCTCAGTCAATTTTCGACCCATAGCACGCCTGGACCCCGAGCTCACCTCCAAAATCGTGGGATATAGCACACACATTTGGCTCAAAAATATCCCATTTGCACCATTTGGCCTGTTTGTCTACCTAAATGGCCACTAAAAATTAAACGGACCACACTGGGATGATCCCCAGCCTCCATATCATACTTTGATTGATATTTGGCCCACAGCACGCCCGAACCACGGGCCCACCCCCAAAACCGTGGGCCAAAGCACACAGATTTGGCCTGAAAATTCCCTATTTGCACCGTTTTGCCTGTTCGTCCACCCAAATAGCCACGAAAAATTAAATGGAATATATTAGGACAATCCCCAACCTCCCTGGCATGCCCCAATCTATTTTTGGCTTACAGCACGCCCGAACCCCAGGCCCACACCTGAAACCGTGGTCTATAGCACACAGATTTGGCCCGAAAATGCCCCGTTCGCACCATTTCGCCTGATTGTCCACCCAAGTAGCCATAAAAAAATAAACAAACCACACTGGGATAATCTCCAGCCACCCTAGTATGCCATGGTCAATTTTCAACCTACAGCATGGCTAAACCCCGAGCCAAATCCCAAAACCGTGGGCTGTAGCACATAAATTTGGCCCGAAAATGCCCCGTTCACACGTTTCGCCTGTTTGTCTTCCCAAATAGTCACAAAAAATTAAATGGACCATACTGGGATGATCCCCAGCCTTCCTAGCATGCCCCGGTAGATTATCGACCAACAGCATACCCGGTCCTTGAGCCCATCCCCAAAATCATGGGCTATAGCAAACAGATTTGGCCTAAAAATGCCCCGTTCGCATCGTTTCTCCTGTTTATCTATCCAAATAGACACAAAAAATTAAACGGACCACACTGGGAAGATCCCCTGCCTCCTTGGCATACCCCAATCAATTTTTGGGCCACAACATACTCGGATCTCGGGCCCACCCCCCAAAGCGTGGGATATAGCATATAAATTTGGCTCGAAAATGCCCCGTTCGCATCGTTTCACCATTTTGTCACCCATATTGCGACAAAAAATTAAACGGACCATGCTAGGATGATCCCTAGCCTCCCTAGCATGCCCCAGTTGATTTTTGGCACAAATCTCGCCCAGACCCCAGGCCCACCCCAAAAAATGTGGGCTATAGCACACAGATTTGGCCCAAAAATGCCCCGTTCGCACAGTTTTGCCTTTTTTTCAACTCAAATGGCCACGAAAAATTAAAATGACTATACTGGGATGATCCCCAGCCTACCTGGAATGCCCCAAACAATTTTTGACCCACAGGTCGCCCGAGCCCTGGGCCCACCCCTAAAATAGTGGGCTTTAGCACACAAATTTGGCTCGAAAATGACCCGTTCGCACCGTTTCTCCTGTTTGTCCTCCCAAATAGCGATGAAGAATTAAAAAGACCATACTGGGATGATCCAAAACCTTCCTTGCATGCCTTGGTCAATTTTTAACCCACAGCACGCCCGAACCCCGTTCCCACCCCCAAAATCGTGGGTAATAACACACAGATTTAGCTTGAAAAAGCCCCATTCACACTGTTTTGCCTATTTGTCCACCCAAATAACCACAAAAAATTAAACGAACCACATTGGGATGATCCCCAGCCTCCCTGTCATGCTCTAATCAATTTTTGGCCCCAGCACACCCGAAACATGGGTCCACCCCTAAAACCATGGGCTATAGCACAAAGATTTGGCCTGAAAATGCCCCATTTGCACCGTTTTGCCTGTTTGTCCACCCAAATGGCAATGAAAAATTAAACGGATCACATTGGGATGATCCCCAGCCTCCCTACAACCTCCCTAGCACAACCCAATCTATTTTTAGCCCATATCACGGCCGAACCATGAGTCCACCCCCAAAATTGTCGACTATAGCACATAGATTTGGCCCAAAAATGCCCCGTTCAGACTGTTTTGTCTTTTTGTCCACCCAAGTAGCCACGAAAAAGTGAATGGACCACAATGAGATGATCCCCAGCCTCCCTATCATGCCATGGTCGATTGTTGGCCCACAACACGCCAGACCCTAGGCCTACCCCTAAAACCATGGGCTATAGCACATAGATTTAGCCGGAAAATGCCCCGTTCGCATCGTTTTTCCTCTTTGTCCTCCCAAATGGCCATGAAAATTAAATGGACCATGCTGGGATGATCCCCAACCTCTCTGGCATACCTTGATTGATTTTTGGCCCGTAGCACGCCCGGACCTTCGTTCCACCCCCAAAACCGTGGGTTATAACACACATATTTGGCCCAAAAATGCCCCATTCGTACCGTTTCGCCTGTTTTTCCACCCAAATAGTGGTGAAAAATTAAATGGACCATACTATGATGATCTCCAGCCTCCCTGGCAAGACCCGGTTAATTTTTGGCCCACAGAATACCCAGACCCCGGGCCCACCCCCAAAACCGGGGGCTAGCACATAGATTTGGCTGGAAATTGCCCCGTTTGAATCGTTCTGCCTGTTTATCCACCTAAATGGCCATAAAAATTTAAACAGACCATGCTAGGACTATCCTCAGCCTCCCTAGCATGCCCCGATCAATTTTCAGCCCACAGTTCGCCCAGACGCTGGGCCCACCCCCGAAACTATGGGCTATAACATAAATTTCGCTCGAAAATGCCCTGTTTTCATCGTTTTTCTTGTTTGTCCACCCAAATGGCCACAAAAAATTAAATGGACCTTACTGAGATGATCCTGAACCTCCCTGGTATGCCCCGATCAATATTTGGCCCACAGCACGCCTGGACCCCGATCCAACCCCTAAAACTGTGGGCTATAGCACATAGATTTGGCCCGAAAATACCCTGTTTGCACCGTTATGCCTGTTTGTCCACCCGAATAGCCACAAAAAATTAAACGAACCATACTAGGATGATTCTCATCCTCCCTATCACACCCCGGTCAATTTTTGGCCCATAGCACGCCTGGACCATGGGCCCAACCTCGAAACCGTGGGCTGTAGCATATAGATTTAGCCCGAAAATGCCCCATTTGCCCCGTTTTGCCTATTTCTCTACCCAGATGGCCACGAAAAATTAAACAGGCCACATTGGGATGATCTCCAATCTCCCTGGCACGTCCCGATCTATTTTTAGCCAACAGCACGGCTGAAACCCAGACCTACCCCCGAAATTGTGGGCTATAACACATAGATTTTGCTTGAAAATGCCCTGTTTGCATCATTTTTCCTATTTGTCCACCCAAATGGATACGAAAACTTAAACAGCCCATACTGGGATGATCCCCAGCCTCTCTGGCATGCCCCGGTCAAGTTTCAGACCACAGCAAGCCTGAAACTCAGGCCTACCCCATATACCGTGGGCTATAGCACACAGATTTTGCTCGAAAATACCCCGTTCACACTGTTTTTCTATTTGTCTACCCAAATGGCCACTAAAAATTAAACAGACCACACTGGGATGATCCCTAGCCTTCCTAGCATCCCCCAATCAATTTTCAGCCCACAGCATGCCCGGACATCGAACCCACCCCCAAAACTGTGGGCTATTGCATACATATTTGGCACAAAATGCCCCGTTCGCACCATTTTACCTGTTTGACTACCCAAATAGCCACGAAAAATTAAATGGACTATACTGAGATGATCCCCAACCTTTCGAGAAAAACCCAGTCAATCTTTAGCCTACAGAACGCTTGGACCCCTGGCCCA